>NC_085136.1:251438528-251713528 GCF_035046485.1 Aedes albopictus
GAACAACAGCTGCTAACAAGAACGTGTCATCTTCATAGAAGAACTGTCAAACGCCCGAACAATCAGCTGATTTAAGACGTCAAATGAAAAGGACCATAATGGCAGACAGCTGTCATGGTAAATACCTACTCGGAACTACGGCAGTGAGTGACGTGGTATGATAAGACGCCAGTCAGATGAATTTGTGAGCGTCGGTGGTGTAATGGTCAGCATAGTTGCCTTCCAAGCAGTTGATCCGGGTTCGATTCCCGGCCGACGCAGGATGTTTTTTTTTACTGTGGATTTTGCATGTTGTTTGAGACATGACAAAGGGCTTCTTGTTTCTTGTTCTTGAGCGTTTTTGTTTTGAATTTGATCGACCAATTTCGTGAAATAACTGGTGGCGTAACGCCACCGTGTAAGCGCAGACAAACAGACGTAACTCTTAAAGGAAATTCATCTAAAACTTTTGCCCGGCGTCATTTTCATGAGAACACTGCCATCTGTTAGTAGAACCGCGCGCGACACTGTCGGCCATGATGGATTTCGATTTGTCATTTTTCTGACACGTACACTACTACACAAATTGCCTGTAATTTTCGTTTGCATCATTCAGCCGCGTGTACACTGGCAAACGTCAAAGCGACCGAACACTAGCGCCTCTGGTGGAACGATCGCGCAAATCAAATGAAATTTGAAATGATCGTTAAATGCATCTGCCAAGCCGTTTTGAAGAGTGTTACACAGACAAACAGACGTAACACTCTGATAATTCCCATCGTACACCGATTTATCGGTCTTTTTCAAAATATGATAGTTGGCGAACTGCCCACCCGTGGCGCTCGCATCGTTTTTGTTCGAGTTTGACGTTTGCTCACTACCGCCACCTAGTTGGTGATCGGCCAAACTTAGTCCTTTTAGCATTGGGCGAATATGTTTCCGTAACTATGATTTGAATCGAAAAATGTTCGAAGTGTTACGTCTGTTTGTCTGTGAGTGTTACGTCTGTTTGTCTGTGGTGAAAGTATTCCCATTGGAAATTGTATTGTACGTGCAGTTGAAACCCGGACTTTTCGACTAGCGAAGTTGGATTTTTCTCCAAATCCGTGCGTCGGACCTAACTTCGGAAGTGGTGCGCTGTATAGTGGACCAGGTTTGTTATTCAGCGCACCACTTCCGAAGTTGGGTCCGACGCACGGATTTGGAGAAAAATCCAACTTCGCTAGTCGAAAACTCCGATTTTCAACTAAATTGAGAATACCAAAAGCAGTACGAGTATAACATTTGTATTGCGTGGAACTCAAGGATCGCGATCGGTGCGCGCCGTCTGTTACCTTATCAGAGGATTTAGTTTCGTTTGACACGCGGTTTATGCTTGTGCATGGTGGTCGGTACTAAATTCTTCACTAACGTTGTTTATAAACAACGCCGAAGAGACAGATGGATGCACATGACTTGGTGAGCTCGTTCCAAGCTATTCGTTTTATTGTATAGATTCAAAGAATACGAAACGATCCGATATTGTGCTTATACTCGCACCCGCAGCAGCTCCTCTTGCAGCCGCTGCTTTCGGAAGATCAGAGTTAGTACTTTCCGACAACAGACCGCTTGAAGATCAGCCGGAATGAGCTCCAGGAGCCAACAATCGTAGAAAGGACGAACTTTCAACCACAATATCTGTTGGATTTGTATTCAATAACAAATCCGACAATCAAATCAAAAACAGAGTTGCTAAATTGTAATGAACAATGTGGTGTCGGGTGACCAGTTTGTCGAATTAAAAGTTTTCCCCGGTAATTCGACAATAATCATTGTCGAATTACCGGGGTTTTATACACTTAAGTTTTATGAACAGCGTTGTAATAGAAGTGAAAAAAAACTAGAGGTGTCAAGGGGTCCAGGATGTTTCGAGTCGGCTATTAGAGGCGTTTCATTCGTTTCCCGAGACGTTACAGAGGCGTTACATAAGCGTTTTCGGGTGTTTCGGAAGGTTTCAATTGTGTTACATGGGAACTGACGCTATTTCAGGGAGTTATGGGCGATTTTATTGGGTTTTTCCCCTAAAAGCTCACCTGAAACATACTGGAGTCCTCTTAAACCTCTCTGAAACGTCATGTAACTTTTTGAAATACCCTGAAACTTCACTAAAAGCCCATCTCTGTCAAACCCCTAGAATCTTACTGAAACGCACCGGAAATATCTCTGAAACGTCCTGTAACTCCTTGAGACGCCCTCGAACTCCGAAAGCATCTCTTTAAATCCCTTTAGCCCTCAGAAATATTCGGAACAACATGGACACACTCTAAAACCTCTCAAAACCGCATGAAACGCTTTAAAACCCCTCCAAAATCTCCACTGAAATCTCCTTAGTTTTTCTCTTGAAATCTCCTTAAAAGTCTGCTGAAACCTCCTGATGCATTAGGACTCTTCTCAATTCCTAATGAGATGTCTTAGAACTTCTCTTAAACCTCCGAGAACCTCCCTGAAATCTTCGAGATTCCTTCTGATGCTACATGAAACTCACTAAAACACTTTTAAGCGCCTCATATCCAAATAAAATCTTCATAAGACCTTCAAAACAATTCTGTTGAACTCCCCTAAAGTCTCCAAAAGCCCCTGAAACCCTATGAAACCCTCTAATGTCCCTGAGTCTCCAAGAAACTTCTGCTAAATGCCCTAAAGCTACAAGGAAATTCCCAAAAGCCTTTGAAACCAACTGAAACCCTTCTGAAACTCCTTTGAATCCCCAATAAACTTCTGTTGAACTCGTCTGAATTCTCTTGGAACCCATGGAAACCCGCCTGAAATCCTTAAAACTCCTCATTGAAACTTACAGAAACTCCCTGATACCTAATGCTACGTCTTGAAACCACTCTTAACCCCACTCAAGACCCCACGTGTTTTCTTAAACTCGAAGCCACTGAAGCGCCCTGGAACCCTTCTGAATTCTTCTCAACACCCCCGAAAGCTTCGTTTGAAGTCTCATGTAGTCCCCAGAAACGCTCAGACACTCCCCCGAAATCCTCTGAAACCTATCGAAATCGTACGATATGCCATGACCGTCGTAAATGTACCTTAAAGTCTCCTGACGCCAGCTGAAACCCCCAGGAACCTCCTGAAACTGAGCGAGAGAACCCCCTGAAACCAGCGGGAACCCATTTGAACCCCTCAAAACCTCCTGAAAACTCGAGAAATTACTTGAAACGCATTGAAATCGCATGAAGATCCCCCTGAAACTCACTAAAACGCTTTGAAATGCTTTGAAACGCCTTCAAAACCCTGTCAGACCCCCTAATTGCCCCGTTGATTCTCTTAAACTCTTCGAAGCCGCCTGAAACCATCTGGAACACCATGAAATCATTGAAACGCTTTGAAAACCTCTCATGAAACTTTCCTGATACTCCTAGAAACTTATTTTAAACCTACAAAACATCCTCTGAAGCCTCCTAAGCCCCCACACGACCCATTGAAACGCCTTGATGTCCCTAGGGAACACTTCTTAACCAACCCCGAGACCCCCGTGATAACTTATGTAACACCCTCTTGAAACCCTTGAAGCCCTTGAAGCCCTTCAATTCTGAATTTCCTTTAAAACCTCCCTCATACTCCCGAAAACTTCTCCTATACTTTCGGGTGTTTCAAAGAGGACGCCTGAAACCTACTGAAACACCTTGAAACGCCTTGAACCCCTCTGCAGTCTACCGTAGAAACGCCTTCAAACCCCAAATAAAACCCACCCTTGAAACTCGCAGAAACTCCTCTCAAAAACTTCCGCGTGAACACCTCTCCCTGAGGTGCACGGTGTGAAGAATTAGCCCAAGTTAAAATCAACAAATGAAAATATAAGACCCACGGAGTCCCACATGAAGCCTACTGAAAGGCTCGGAAACGTTTGGATACGCCTTAAAATTAATCTGAACCTTCCTGAGAATCCCACAAACTTTTCTAATCTCCATAAAAGCCCCCTTCGAATATCTCGGGCGGGCTCCTTGAAGTCTACTGAAACGCCTTGAAACTCCCCTGAAACCGTTCTGGAAGTCATGAACCTGTCGGGAACCCCTCGAGCCTATCGGAAGAGCTTGTTACCTTGTAAGCTAAAATAAGACTTATAACCCCTTGGAGCCTCAGAAACTCCCCTAAAAACCTTTTCACCCTCTTGAAATCTCAAGAAACACCATTTCTCCGATATCCCCATTAAGACCCCCGTAAGTTTCGTTTAAGTCTGCTGAAGCCCCCCGAAACCTACCCTAAAGCCCCTCTAACGGTTCTATAACATTTACCCGAAAACCATTTACCCGAAAGACATTTACCCGAAAACCATTTACCCGAATGTAACATATACCCGAATGCCAAATACCCGAATGCGACAATTACCCGAATGCGACATTTACCCGAATACGACATTTACCCGAATGCGACATTTACCCGAATGCGACACTTACCCGAATACGACATTTACCCGAGTAATGTTTTACTCTTCACAAATCATGATTTTGTGAATAAAGTTAATTTATTTTGTTCAATGTAAAAATTACATGTATTTTTTGTATTGCGGCTTAGACAAGTATTTTGAATGTCAAGTTCATCAAGAACACATTTTATTAAATTTTCTCTGAAATGATGCGCGATAGGAGTTCACAGGGCAAATGCCTGAATAAAACTAATCACTGCAGCTTACTATTGTTTGTGTTAACGCTGTTAGTATTCCCTCTAGAGATTTACCCTTCTTCGATTCATAAGCTGTTCTTTCGACCAGCAAAGAACAGTTTATGATTTAAAGAAGGGGAAATCTCTGTTTGTAGGTCGAATGATCATTAGAACAAATAGATTAGAGAACAGCCCTAGGAAAACCAACATATCATTTGAAAAAAATCTTTAATTAAAAAGTTTGATGTGTGTTCACCAAACAGAACATCCTGTTATTAAAAGAAGGAAATAATCTTAGGTAGATTTGGAATCCATCAGTTTATCTTGTAAGAGTGTTATTTAAAAGAACATCCTATAACCGAAAGAATATACAGTAAGTAGTTCGAATGCCAATAAAATATGCAGCAGTAAAATTCGAAAGAACGGCCATTGAAGAGAAGAAGGAAAAATTTCCAAAGGATTGGTAATAGTTTGGTCACCAAACAACTCAGTGCCATAACCCCGAATAGGCCATTATTCCAAGAAGGACAAATCTCCCATGGAATTACAAGTTTGTCTGAAAATAAACCATATAACATCTAACTCGGAAAAGTAGCCTCTAATGAAAAGAAGGAAGAAATTAGCAGTTTGACCGACCAAATCAGCAACAGTACACGGTTGGACACTGCGAATTCGAAAGAACAGCCTATTTTAAAAAGAAGGAAAATATTAGAAAAAGTAGGGAAAGCTTGCAGTATGGATGCCAGTTTGTGACCGTGTATATAAGTGTCTATAGGTAGCTTAAAGCAGCCTGTGTTGAGAAAATGTTATAGCTTGGTAATGAAAAAGTCAACATATTCGTTCAATTTATACCAAACCGCTTGGTGACAATTAAGCATTCATCCTCATGACTTTCGGCCAGAACGATTTGTGGCCGAATGGCTGGATGTTTCATCGGTCATTCTCACTCATCAAAAAGTCAGTTAGTTGATAAGGTCGGGGGAAGTACTCGATACCAAATGAATTATGATGAAAACGAACTTTGTAGGGGTATAGTTATTTGTCTATTTGAAAAAACAGTCATCATTTGAAAGAAGGGAACATTTCAGATTAAACTGCTTATGGCTCCATAATAACTTCGAAAGAATAGTTATAGCTTGAAAGAAGGAGAATTCTCAAATCAAAACTTCAAAACCTAAATGCAACAGCATTTTACTGCTCCAGAGAACAGGCAATGATAAAGAGAAGGGAAAATAATTATTGAAATATGATTTGAGATTCAAGCAACTTTTAAAAGAACACCTGAGTTTCAAAAACGGCCGATTAGATAAGCATACTCAACTCTACATGATCCATATTTGAATAGATACGTACATCGTCTTCGGCCATCCGGTATGGCAAATTGTTTGAATCTGCAGCTTCTTCGTTCGTCACAGTCTTCTTAAATGCATTGCATTTGCTTCTTACGTTTCCGCAAACCTTTCTTGTTCATAAAACACAGCGTTTTTTGTGTATTTTAACTAATTGCTAATTCTACACTTAAAATACACAACGTTGTTACAGATTACCCTAAGGATTACCTTTTTCTAACTAATTAAGTTCCATCTACTTCTAATAAATTGTCTCCAGTGAACACTTTTTGGGCGATCTCCTGAATGATTCGGGTTAGTGTTAGTGTTAGTGAACAAAATATTTAAATAATCCTCTGTTTAAAATTGCATTCTGACCATCAGTTAGTCCTCCACCAGAGTGCTTGATGATCACTCAGCATAACGATTATTAGGTCTAACGAAAGCCGGCTGAATGACACCGGGCCTTAACATATTTATTACTGATAAGTCATATGGTGATCAAGTCCACCATTTTTTTCATTTTTCGGGTAAGTGTCGCATTCGGGTAAATGTCGTATTCGGGTAAGTGTCGTATTCGGGTAAATGTCGCATTCGGGTAAATGTCGCATTCGGGTATTTGTTGCATTCGGGTAAATGACGTTCGGGTAAATGTCATTCGGGTAAATGTCTTTCGGGTAAATGGTTTTCGGGTAAATGTTATAGAACCCCCTCTAACACCCCTATAAAACCTCCGGAACCTCTCAAATGACAGAGAACTCCTCCTGAAACACCTGACAACTCCTTTTGAAGCTTCCTGAAAACTTGTGAAATTACTTAAAACGAAACCCCTCGGAAATCCCCTCGGAACCATTGGAAGTTTCTCTCATACCCTCTTGAAATCCCTTGAAACCTCTTCAGGCCTCTTGGAGCCTCCTGGAACCAACTGATATGCCTTGAAAGGCAAAAACCTTGAAACGGCTTTTAACTCCTCTAGAACCCTCTGAACCGCCCCAAGTTTCCCGCACAATTCACTAAAACGCCCTTGAAATCCTCAGGAATCCCAGGAACACCATTCATCTCATTAATTACTTTGAAACATTTCGAAACCCCTATAAAACCACATTAGGCTCCTTGAAACTTTTATTCCGAGAGTCTCCGAGACCTCCCTTAAAAACCCGTAAGACCAGCCAGGAACTTTTGTTAAACTCACTGTAATCCCATTGAAACCCTCTTAAAGCCTCCTGAAATGCCTTGGAACCTTTTCTCTCGAACCCTCTTGAAATCCCAGGAACCTTCTCTCTCACTCTCGGACGCGGACGTTTCAAAGGGCACCTAACCTATTTTAAAACATCTTGAAATGCCTTGAAACGTCTTCAAATCGCTCTGGAACGTCTCTGGAGGGAACCACCGTAAACTTCTGTTAAACTCTCACTTGAAGCTTCCTGAAACACCTTGGAGCCCTTATAAAACCCCCTGAAACTCGCAGAAACTGCTCTTCAACCTCCGAGAACCCTCTTGAAGTCCTCGGGAAGCCTCCTGAAAGCGTTCCTGAAACGCATTGATACGCCTTGAACTTAAACTTGAGCTCCCTGAGATTCGCAGAAATTTTTCTCAAAAATCTAAGAATCCCCTCAGTTTAGTAGACATTATCGGATCAGTCGGGATCGACACGAATGCACAGTGTCGTTAATAAAAAAAACAAACAAAACATCAGTCGGGATATCCCAGGTCATCCAAACTGTTCTCAAGTTTAGATTCTAAAGTCTAGGGGTGTAACGGTAACTTCTTTCATTATACAAAGCTACGATTTGTAAACTATCATGTCTAGTAAGATTTCTGAAAGTTTAGTAGACATTATCAGATCAGTCGGGATATCCTTGGCCCTCCAAACTGTTCTTGAATTTAGAATTTAAAGTCTACGGGTGTACTGATAACTTCTTTCACTGTACAAAGCTACGATTGGTAATCCATTATGTCCAGTAAGTCTTCTGAAAGTTCAGTAGATAGTATCAGATCAGTCGGGATATTCTAGGACTCTAGGTCATACAAACTGTTTTTGAGTTTAGATCCTAAAGTCTACGTGTCCAACGGTAACTTCTTTCATTAAACAAAGTTATGATTTGTAATCTATCATGTTCAGTAAGTCTTCTGAAAGTTCAATAGACAGTACTGGATCAATCGGAATATCCTAGGTCTTCCAAACTCCCTGATTTTTGATACTTAACTCTATTGGTGTAATAATAACTTCTTTCATTATACGAAGCTACGATTTGTAATCTATCATGTCCAGTAAGTTTTCTGAAAGTTTGGTGGACAGTATCAGCTGACCTAGGGATACCCTAGGTCATCCAAACTATCCTTGAGTTTAGATCCTTAAGTCTACGGGTGTAACGATAACTTCTTTCATTATACAAAGCTACAATTTGTAATCTAGCATGTCCAGTAAGTCTTCTGCAAGTTCAGTAGAGAGTATCAGTTCAGTCGGGGTATCCTAGGTCATCCGAACTGGTCTTGAGTCTAGATCCTCAAGTCTACGGGTGTAACGGTAACTTCTTTCATTATACAAAGCTACGATTTGTAATCTATCATGCCCATTTAGTCTTCTGAAGGTTCAATAGACAGTATCAGATAAGTTGGGATATTCTAGGTCATCCAAACTGTTCTTGAGTTTAAATCCTTAAGTCTACTGGTGTAACGGTAACTTCTTTCATTATATAAAGCTACGATTTGCAATCTTTCACGTCCAGTAACTTACCACCCACTGATATTCAAAGTCAGCATATTCATATTCAATTGATTTTTTTTTTTGTTTAAACACGATTTAGAAGCAAAAAGTACTGCTGGTGCGTACCATTCATCTAAAGCAAGCATAATAAGTATAATTAGGGCAACATATCGACATTTACGTGCCTTAAATAGCCTAAAAGCACAAAAAGTCATTTCCAAATTAAAAAATTCAAATTCATATTCACCGAGCTCGGGCTGAAGATCAAAACAGAACTTCAGCTACCGTTGATTACACTACGAGGCGTCGCGCTCATTGTCTTGCTTTCTCTTTGTCATGTTCATTCTCGGCGTCATGTTGGTGGTTGACTGCATTCGTTTATTTTTGTTCGTTTTCACACTGATTGAACATCATTGGGATGAATTTTTTAGACACTGCCAGTAAGTCTTCCAAAATTTCTATAGACAGTATCAGATCAGTCAGGATCTAGGTCATCCAAACTGTCCTTGAGTTTAGATTCTTAAGTCTACGGATGTAACGATAACTTATTTCATTATACAAAGCTACGATTTATAACCTAACCTGTCCTGGAAAGCACCGAATTTCCTTGAACTTCCTTTGAAGCCCATGCGCCCAAACTCACCACCTTCCCTGCAAGTACTTGAATCACCGACCGTCGGTGCTTGAATCCTCCATAAATCCCTTTAAATCCTTTTGAGACCACGCATGACATCACACTGAAATTTCCTAGCCATTCTTTTTAACGCTGATTGCCAGTATCCCCCAGAGGTCTTACTAAAACATTTGAAATGTCTCCTAACGCATCACGTTGGAAACAGCTCGCTGAGAAATGTGATGTTGAGAAATCTGCCAGAAAATGGAAATGGTTTTTGGAAATCTAATTTAGTAGTAGTGCAAGGCAGATTCAACATAAAAAATGTCACTCATCTTTATGCTAATTAATGCTAATTTCTACATATCAGACTCAAACGAAAATATTTTCTTATCGCACTACACCACACCGTTTGTCCAGCATTCGCTTCCATCTGGGCGTCGGTGGTGTAATGGTCAGCATAGTTGCCTTCCAAGCAGTTGATCCGGGTTCGATTCCCGGCCGACGCAGGATAGTTTTTTGTTTGAGATAAGTACGTGGATGGGTATCTTTGATTATGGGAAGCATTTCTTGTACATTCCGATGAACTTTGAGTTCATTAACCTGAAGAATATGAACCGAATTCATCGCGATCCGAGAATTTTGACACTACAGCGGGGTCGTTCCCAATCAGAATTGTTCAATTCTGATTGGAAATCTTTCACTTCTGATTGGAAGCGACCCCGCTCTAGTGTCAAAATTCTCGGACCGCGATGAATTCAGTTCATCGGTGCACTCGTCTATGTTATGTTGTCTTGATTCCACGAAAAAAAAAACATTTTTTTTAGTTTATTTATGTGTATTTTAACTTAAGCTAATTTTACACTCTTTTTAACAGTTATTGACGAAGTGTAGAATTAGCATAAGTTAAAATACACGTAAATAATAAAAAAAAAAAAAAAAAAACAGTTATTGTGCTTCAAAATTTACAAAATGAGCCGTTTTACGAGACGTTTCGGATCAGCTGATCGCTCATTTCATGAATGAAAATTTGACAGTAGGTTGCGTCCAAGCCCGTGAGTGTTAATATCAATATCAACACTGTTGTCGTTTCGTAAAATAGACTATTGCAGATTCTGCAAAAGTTTAAGGGTAAGGAAAAAAATAATCTCAACATTTCTTCAGAACTCATTTAATCTATTCAAAATATGAGGTGCCGCTTTGATTCAATCATCTAAACGACATATAATTTGATTGATGCTTTCCTAAGTGGTTCTTTAATTTCATTTCAATTCCTGGTTTGAGCAACACGTCCGGACCGGACGCTATTCTTTCCGCAAAACACCTTTCTTACGCTAAATGGCTAGTTTCTGGGGCTAAGTGAAAAAATCTCCTTAATTAACCCAATCCAAAGAAGAAAATCCACTACCGCCTAGAGCCGTTCGAGAGCAATCGGTTTTTGTTCATTTCTATGAGAAGACTAAAAAAGAGTAGGAAAAAACGACCAATCTTAGCCATAGAACAAAAGAATCTGGAAAGTACGCACCTTTTTACTTTTCTCGTCGTGATGAAAGGAAGTAGCGTCACTACTGGATATTAAGTGATTTAAAATGAAAGACGAAATCCAGTTTATATTGAATAGTACGATCAAACATGATTCACAAAAAATTGTAGAATTCTCAAACATAATTGGAACGATATTTCCAGTGCAGTGCAGTGCAAAACAGTGACGTGTTTTTGAAAATTTCGTCAAAAATTGAGATTTTGTAAATCAATTCTAGAATTTTACCAGAAGTTTATCAGGCAAATCCATCAGCTATTAAAACGGATGTTTTTCCTTAAATTTCTTTAAAAATATAAAAAAAAGCTTCTTGATTGACAATTTTCTTGAAAATCCATCGCTCACTTCACATTACCACAGAGAACAGACATTTAAGCTCGAACAAAAATACGTCGGAATCGTGTGTAAGGGATTTAAGTGTATCTCAACGCCACCAACGGAGCCTGCCGCACTTATAAACTCGATTTGACACCATGATTGCGGTGTTCATCGTAAAAATACACTAGCCCACAAAGCGACACGAGCGCCAAACGGTCAAAAACGGCGACCACTGAAATCAAAAAGGAAAACACAACAATGAAAGTGATGGGTAGTGCCACGCAACGTGAGCATAACGACATACTCTGATATGACCGTTACAAAGTTTTACACAAGGCAGAAAGCAAAGATAAACGACTGTTCTCTGTGACATTACTATCACCTGGTGGAAATGGTTCACGAAACATTGCTATCGTCAACAGAAGGCGCTAGTGTGAAACGTCAAAAGCAAAGATAAACAATGCGCGCGCCTCTGGTTGTGAAAGTCACAACAACCACAACAATGATTGAAACAATTGAAACAATGATTGAAAATGATCGTACTCCCCGTCCCTCTAGAGCGTTACATAATTTGTCGACGGCGCCTGATAAGAACCTTTACAGAATTCACATAATGATCCTGAGAGAACTCTGATGAGAATCCTGAGTGACTTTTCAATCATAACTCTAGAAGCATGTTTCTCATGGGAATCTCAAAAGGTTTACGATTGATCTTGAGAGAACTCTAAGCACAGAGAACAGACGTTTAAGCTGGAACAAAAATACGAACAGTGCAGTGCAAAACAGTGACGTGTTTTTAAAAATTTCGTCAAAAATTGAGATTTTGTAAATCAATTCTATAATTTTGCCAGAAGTTTATCAGGCAAATCCATCAGCTATTAAAACGGATGTTTTTCCTTAAATTTCTTTAAAAATATAAAAAAAGCTTCTTGATTGACAATTTTCTTGAAAATCCATCGCTCACTTCACATTACCACAGAGAACAGACACTTAAGCTAAGGATTTAAGTGTACCTTAGCGCCACCAACGGAGACTGCCCCACATATAAAGTCGATTTGACCCCACGATGGCAGTGTTCATCGTTAAAATACACTAGCCCACAAAGCGACACGAGCGCCAAACGGCCAAAAACGGCGAGCACTGGAAACAGCGCCGCGCAACGGGAGCATAACCACATACTCCGATATGACCGTTACAAAGTTTTACACAAGGCAGAAAGCGAAGATAGACGTCTGTTCTCTGTGCTCTAAGGGTGTTCCTGAGAGATTTCCAAGGATATTGACGATAATACTGATGAGAAGCCTGTAAAGATTTCAATAAAAGTCTTGAAATGATACTTAGTAGACATTTGAGAAGATTCTGTTTAGATATCTGAAAGCATTTTAATATGGGTTCCTAGATAATCCCAGAAGGATTCCAATGAGAATCCTTGAAAATGAGTGCCGAACTCTCATCGAAATGGTTCCCAAAAGAATTCAAATGGGAACAAAAAGTGAATTCGGATAAAAGTACTTTGATAAGGAACCTGAGTGGATTTCGACAAGAAGAGAGAGAAATTCTCTAATTTACAGAGTTCTATGATGACTACAAGAATTCTGCCAGGATTTCGATAACTTTCTCTACTTATCCTGAGATGAAAGCTCTGACTCAGAGCCTCTGAGAGGATATCGGCCATGAACTCTGAAAGGACTACAAAGGAAGTCATTGAGGAAGAATCCTTAGAAGATAAAAGTTTTGAGAAGATTTCGATTATTATTATGAATGGGTTCCGATGGGAATCCTGAAAGATTTTACATGTGAATCCTAGAGAACACGCGGATGAGAATCTTTTGCTTAGACATCTAAAAGGATTCCAACTAGAATACTTAGAACTAAGAGTACTTAGAACTAGAATTCCAATGAGAATCCTTGAGTGACTCCGATAAGAGTTCTGAGAAGGTTTGACTAAAAAAATATGGAGAGATTTCGATGATGAGAATCCTAAGAGAATGCCGATGAGAATACTGAGAGGATTCTGATCGGAGTACAGAGAAAATTCTAATGCAAAATTATGGGAGCATTTCGAAAAGAATCCGGCTAGGATTTTGATGAGAGCTCTGTGATGACTGCGGAAATCCTGATGAGAGGATGTCAATCAAAGCCTGAATGGTTTGTCATGAGATCTCCTTCAAAATTCCGTTGAAATTCCTTTGCCCATTTTGATGAGAATCCTGATTGTATTCTGTTGCAAATATGATACAAAGAATCTGATGAGTATACGAAGATAATTCTGACGAAATGATTTTGATGAGCACTCAGCGATCTCTGGAGTAGATTCCGATGAGAATCTATGAAAATTTTGATGAGAGCGCATCCATGATGATTATTCTGTTATCTTGAGAGAATATTGATGAAAGCCCTAGGATTCTCCACAGAATTTTCCCGAGGATTCTCTACAGAATCCTTCCGAGGCTTCTCTACAGAATCCTCCCGAGGATTCTCTACAGAATCCTCCCGAGGATTCCCTACAGAATCCTTCCGAAGATTCTCTACAGAATCCTTCCGAAGATTCTCTTTAGAGTCCTTCCGAAGATTCTCTTTAGAGTCCTTCCGAAGATTCTCTACAGAATTCTCCCGAGGATTCTCTACAGAATCCTCCCGAGGATTCTCTACAGATTCCTCCCAAGGATTCTCTACAGAATCCTCCCGAGGATTCTCTACAGAATCCTCCCAAGGATTCTCTACAGAATCCTTCCGAGGATTCTCTACAGAATCCTTCCGAGGATTCTCTACAGAATCCTCCCGAGGATTCTCTACAGAATCCTCCCAAGGATTCTCTACAGAATCCTCCCGAGGATTCTCTACAGAATCCTCCCGAGGATTCTCTACAGAATCCTCCCGAGGATTCTCTACAGAATCCTCCCGAGGATTCTCTACAGAATCCTCCCGAGGATTCTCTACAGAATGCTCCCGAGGATTCTCTACAGAATCCTCCCGAGGATTCTCTACAGAATCCTCCCGAGGATTCTCTACAGAATCCTCCCGAGGATTCTCTACAGAATCCTCCCGAGGATTCTCTACAGAATCCTCCCGAGGATTCTCTACAGAATCCTCCCGAGGATTCTCTACAGAATCCTCCCGAGGATTCTCTACAGAATCCTCCCGAGGATTCTCTACAGAATCCTCCCGAGGATTCTCTACAGAATCCTCCCGAGGATTCTCTACAGAATCCTCCCGAGGATTCTCTACAGAATCCTCCCGAGGATTCTCTACAGAATCCTCCCGAGGATTCTCTACAGAATCCTCCCGAGGATTCTCTACAGAATCCTCCCGAGGATTCTCTACAGAATCCTCCCGAGGATTCTCTACAGAATCCTCCCGAGGATTCTCTACAGAATCCTCCCGAGGATTCTCTACAGAATCCTCCCGAGGATTCTCTACAGAATCCTCCCGAGGATTCTCTACAGAATCCTCCCGAGGATTCTCTACAGAATCCTCCCGAGGATTCTCTACAGAATCCTCCCGAGGATTCTCTACAGAATCCTCTCGAGGATTCTCTACAGAATCCTCCCGAGGATTCTCTACAGAATCCTCCCGAGGATTCTCTACAGAATCCTCCCGAGGATTCTCTTCAGAATCCTCCCGAGGATTCTCTTCAGAATCCTCCCGAGGATTCTCTTCAGAATCCTCCCGAGGATTCTCTACAGAATCCTTCCGAAGATTCTCTACAGAATCCTTCCGAAGATTCTCTTTAGAGTCCTTCCGCAGATTCTCTACAGAATCCTTTCGAGTATTCTTTACAGAATATTTCCGAGGATTCTCCTCAGAATCCTCCCGAGGATTCTCTTCAGAATCCTCCCGAGGATTCTCTTCAGAATCCTCCCGAGGATTCTCTTCAGAATCCTCCCGAGGATTCTCTTCAGAATCCTCCCGAGGATTCTCTTCAGAATCCTCCCGAGGATTCTCTTCAGAATCCTCCCGAGGATTCTCTTCAGAATCCTCCCGAGGATTCTCTTCAGAATCCTTCCGAGGATTCTCTTCAGAATCCTCCCGAGGATTCTCTTCAGAATCCTCCCGAGGATTCTCTACAGAATTCTCCCGAGGATTCTCTACAGAATATTTCCGAGGATTTTCTACAGAATCCTTCCGAGGATTCTCTACAGAATCCTTCCGAGGATTCTCTGCAGAATCCTTCCGAGGATTCTCTACAGAATCCTTTCGAGTATTCTTTACAGAATCTTTCCGAGGATTCTCTACAGAATCCTTCCGAGGATTCTCTACAGAATCTTCCCGAGGATTCTCTACAGAATCCTTCCGAGGATTCTCTACAGAATCCTCCCGAGGATTCTCTACAGAATCCTCCCGAGGATTCTCTACAGAATCCTCCCGAGGATTCTCTACAGAATCCTCCCGAGGATTCTCTACAGAATCCTCCCGAGGATTCTCTACAGAATCCTCCCGAGGATTCTCTACAGAATCCTCCCGAGGATTCTCTACAGAATCCTCCCGAGGATTCTCTACAGAATCCTCCCGAGGATTCTCTACAGAATCCTCCCGAGGATTCTCTACAGAATCCTCCCGAGGATTCTCTACAGAATCCTCCCGAGGATTCTCTACAGAATCCTCCCGAGGATTCTCTACAGAATCCTCCCGAGGATTCTCTACAGAATCCTCCCGAGGATTCTCTACAGAATCCTCCCGAGGATTCTCTACAGAATCCTCCCGAGGATTCTCTACAGAATCCTCCCGAGGATTCTCTACAGAATCCTCCCGAGGATTCTCTACAGAATCCTCCCGAGGATTCTCTACAGAATCCTCCCGAGGATTCTCTACAGAATCCTTCCGAAGATTCTCTACAGAATCCTTTCGAGTATTCTTTACAGAATCTTTCCGAGGATTCTCTACAGAATCCTTCCGAGGATTCTCTACAGAATCCTCCCGAGGATTCTCTACAGAATCCTCCCGAGGATTCTCTACAGAATCCTCCCGAGGATTCTCTACAGAATCCTGCTGAAGGTTCTCTACGGAATCCTTCTGAAGATTCTTTACAGAAACCTGCTGAAGATTCTTTACGGAATCTTTCTGAGAGAATTTTTTTTACAGAATTCTTCCGAGGGTTCTCTACAGCTTTAAGGGTTGTTAAGAGGTGGCAAATTGAGGCCTAGCGATTTATGGAGTTGGGGTTTCATAGGGCTTAGAGGATGGATATAAAGGTATAAGGGATTTTCAGGAGGTTTATAAGGAAGTCCCAGACCGCTTAGCAGGCGTCTATTTGGCTTTAGGATTCTGAGGCAAATTTTAAACGATTATATAGAGAATACGGTTCGGATTACATATAATTTCTGTTTGGTTTCGAAATCAAATTCCCATTAGAAGTATCAACCTTTTTTTAGGTTTTCAATAGAATCCTGATTATATCTTGATGTGATCTTTATTGGAATTCTGGAAGCAATTCAGAATCTTGAACGAAACCCGACTAACTGAATTAATCATTTCCAGTTTCTTTCGCTTTTTTACGCCTTCCCATTCACTTGGTTAGCGTTAGACTCTGACTAAAGTGAACAAGCGAAAATTGTATTAGAGAATGGTCTTTTCTTCCGCATGTACGGAGGTAAGTATTTCTGCGCCATCATCTCCGTTGGCTGGTCGGCGGTCTTTCGGTCGGTCGGTTGACTGCCCCCGGCTAGGAACTATAAAAGATTTCATCACCACACCAGCAAAAGCCGTGCCTGGTTTTCTATGCTGACGACGCTCGCACAATGCAACTACTTCTAGGTACTTTACTTACCCGGTAGAATATCTAAAATCTCTAAGCAAGACGAGCGACGTGGCAGCCGGCCGCAGAAAAAGCTTGATGCAGAAGCCTACGGGCCAGGCCTCTTTAATGGATTGTAGGTAGGTTAGGTTGGCGTATGGAGCAATTTCTTTTTCCTAGAACGAGGAAGGAATCCGGAAAATGTGCTTCGGACATGCAAAAAGATGCACGCTCGTGGACTTCACTTAGGAATAGTTGCTGATAAAGAACGTATGCTTTATTAGAACAGTTCTTTTTTAACGCAGAAAAAAGAGCACTAAAATAATAAGAGCAACAAACAACAATGAAAGTACGAATTAAATTGATTAAAATAGAAAACGAAACAAAAACAGAACAACAGTTTTCAAGATGATCCAACAAAAGAAAAGAAAGTAAAAATAAGTAGACAGAAAACTAATGTATGGTTGAATCAAACATATTCACGATAAAACCAAACATATTTGCAGCTTGTTTTGACCTCGAATATACAAATTTTTCTTCTTCAAGAATATTCCGCCAATAACATACACTTCTGACCCTTCCTAAACGTCACATTCAAGTGCTCGGGTAGACGAGTCCGTATTGCTTGCTCAGTTCCAGTTCATCAGCTGGTTCCCGTCAACCGCCAACCTTCTCCAGCAGAAAAGAGCTTTCAGCCAAATTAAAAATTAACTCAGTTCACTTGAGTGAGCCGACCAAGTAAGAAGACGCCGTTGACGACGATGGATTCCGGATTTGATGTGAGAATTTTTGCGATGTAGGTATTTGCAAGAAGGTAACAGATTACTAATATTGAACGATCGAGCTGAGATGGATGGAGTTTGGAATTTTTTCCAGTAGTCGACTGTCGGCTCAAGCCAACTCGTAAATATACATCTGAAGCCAGCCAGAATCCCCAGACTGCTGTCACAGACAAACAGGCATAGTATTCTCAATCACAATCATCGCACAACTTAACGTTCATTTCGAGAATGAAGCGTGGTTCGTGCTGTACTCGCATATGTCATGATGGCGCTCATGTGTCTTTGTTATCTTTCACAGAGAGCCGTCACTTGCAAACTTCTCGCATTATTTCGAGGGATTCCCCACATGCAAATGAATGTTTCGGATTGTGCACTAGCACAATAGAGGGTGCTAGTGTGCAACCTGATGCTGACGTTGATATTTTTGAATCAAATTTCGTCCCACACTCAGCCAAATAACCTTAAGTCTTCCATAAGGCCCAACTTATGAAACGGCCTTTAAATAATTCATAATGATTCGGATGAATTTCATAAGGTCACTCTATGTTATCTTGTGAAATTTGTCATAACAAGCACGATCAATTTTTATAAGGTTTTCTTATGTCATCCTTCTTAGTTATAGCAAATTTTCATAAAGTATTTCGATGAATTTCGCTAGTTTTTTTTCGCTGAGTGCAGTATGAAGACTATTTCTGTGTGTTGATAGTTCGGCAGAGTTTAGAGTTTAGACAGGTGGTCTAGTCTTTACGTTATTGGAGCCTCAGAATGCTCCTCACCGCCTATACTCTACAGTACACAGTTACTAGAAAGAAAATTCTTGAATAATGATGAGTACAGCGAAGAATGATTGGCTAGGATGGCCGCGCGGTGCATGATGACTTGCCAAGAGAATAGAATCTAATCTAGTAGAGTGGGTTGGGTAAAAGTACAGATGGGCATATAGATTCGATAGTTGGAAAGATGCCCAAGGTGAAAGATGTGAAAGGTGAAAGCGGAAAACGTCTACACAAAGATTAATGATTTCTGGAAAAAAAACTTGCCGACACTTACCTCAGAACGATTGTCTGGAAATTATTGGGTGCTAGTGATTATACAATCTGAAATAAGAAAATTGCGGCAAAGTTTTGCATTAGAACTATTACCAATATTGTTGTGGAGAGTAGTCATCTATGGTGCGATAAACCAATAATTGATAGCAGCTTTCATCTTAGCAGCTTCAATGCTGAAATCAATTTATTATTTTATATAAGCTTTACATTCTTACAACTATATTTACATACGTTTTGGTATTTGACTTCGCACTTCTAACTTATTTATTCTATCAAGGCAGTGTTTCCAGTTTCACGCAAAATCACCACAACAAATATTGTGGGTTTTTTAGTTACAACATGTACAGGGGATGTTAAGGGCCCATATAGCCGAGGCGGTAAACGCACGGGTATTCAGCATGACCATGCTGAGGGTGACGGGTTCGATTCCCGGTCGGTCCAGGATCTTTTCGTAAAGGAAATTTCCTTGACTTTCTTGGGCATAGAGTATCTTTGTGCCTGCCACACGATATACGCATGCAAAATGGTCATTGGCAGAGGAAGCTCTCAGTTAATAACTGTGGAAGTGCTCATAGAACACTAAGCTGAGAAGCAGGCTTTGTCCCAGTGAGGACGTTACGCCAAGAAGAAATAAAGAATGTACAGGGGTTGGCCAAAATGTTTGGGATAGGCAACTTTTTTTTCTCTAACAAAAAAGTTCAACATGCTATAATTTTTCATAGAGTGCATCAAAAAATCTCAAATTTTGACTGTTTGTCAACCTATTATATGTGCATCATTGGTACAAATTTGGGCTCGATTGGTTAATCTTTCGCGAAGTTAGAACCGTTCGGGTAAAACACTATTTTTCAGACAACTCATTTTTGAGCTGTCATATCTCGGAAACCAGTGAACCGAATTGAATGAAATTTTGAACGTACACTAACAATATGTAAATGCTTCACAAACTTTTAAAACATATATACTTTTTAAACGTTGAAAAAAGTTAACATGGATCGACACCTTTTGGATTTTTCTTGAAAAAATGTATTTTTTTTACATCAATCTCAATAAATTTTAGTGTTGACATCCAAAGATTTTCCACTTCTGTTCTCAAATTATCTCTAATCAGATATATTAGAGCCTATTTAGATTAAAATAAGAACGCATTTAATAATTTTTGTGTGGTATTGTGATTTTGACTTATTTTCCTCTATATGGGTGAAAATTTCAACCCAGTATAACTTATTTCGCCGTGAGAAATTATTACATTTTATAACGTCGTATTAAGTATTAATATATTGTTGTTAAACGTTAAAAAATTCATTCAATTCGGTTCACTGGTTTCCGAGATATGACAGTTTAAAAATTAGTTGTCTAAAAAATAGTGTTTTATCCGAACGGTTCTAACTACGCGAAATATTAATCAATCGAGCCCAAACTTGTACCAATGATGCACATATAATAGGTTGACAAACAGTCAAAATTTGAGATTTTTTGATGCACTCTATAAAAAGTTACAGCATATTGAATTTTTTTGTGGGAGAAAAAAATTTGCCTATCCCAAACATTTTGGCCATCCCCTGTAGAATCTTTCAGGAACATTTTGCGCAGGATCCATAAAATCGATTTCAGTTCAGATTCTCTCAGGATTCTCGGAATAATCTTCTAATGATTTTCGTCAGAATCCTCTCAGAATTCTCGTCAGAATCCTCACAACAGGATAGTCGTCAGAATCTCATGATTCTTGTCAGAATCCTCTCATGGTTCTCGTTAGAATCCTCTCAAGATTCTTGTCAGAATCCTCTCAGGATTCTCGGCAGAATCCTCTCAGGACTCTCGTCAGAATCCTCTCAGAATTCTCGTCAGAAACCTCTCAGAATTCTCGTCAGAATCCTTTCAGGATTCTCGTCAGAATCCTTTCAGGATTCTCGTCAGAATCCTTTCAGGATTCTCGTCAGAATCCTTTCAGGATTCTCGTCAGAATCCTTTCAGGATTCTCGTCAGAATCCTTTCAGGATTCTCGTCAGAATCCTTTCAGGATTCTCGTCAGAATCCTTTCAGGATTCTCGTCAGAATCCTTTCAGGATTCTCGTCAGAATCATTTCAAGAATGGTTCAGAATCCGTCAGGATTCTCGTCAGAATCCTTTCAGGATCCTCGTCAGAATCCTTTCAGGATCCTCGTCAGAATCCTTTCAGGATCCTCGTCAGAATCCTTTCAGGATCCTCGTCAGAATCCTTTCAGGATCCTCGTCAGAATCCTTTCAGGATCCTCGTCAGAATCCTTTCAGGATCCTCGTCAGAATCCTTTCAGGATCCTCGTCAGAATCCTTTCAGGATCCTCGTCAGAATCCTTTCAGGATCCTCGTCAGAATCCTTTCAGGATCCTCGTCAGAATCCTTTCAGGATCCTCGTCAGAATCCTTTCAGGATCCTCGTCAGAATCCTTTCAGGATCCTCGTCAGAATCCTTTCAGGATTCTCGTCAGAATCCTTTCAGGATTCTCGTCAGAATCCTTTCAGGATTCTCGTCAGAATCCTTTCAGTATTCTCGTCAGACTCGTCTCAGGATTCTTGTCAGAATCCTCTCAGAATTCTGATCAGAGTCTTCTCAGGATTCTCGGCAGTATCCTCTCAGAATTCTTGGCAGTATCCTCTCAGGATTGTGAGTTTTAAATTTTACATTTTACACGAAAAATACGATTTCAGGATTCTTTCAGAATCCTCTCAGGATTGTCGTCAGAATCCTCTAATGATACTCGTCAGAATCCTCACAGGATTGTCGTCAGAATCCTCTCATGGTTCTCGTCAGAATCCTCTCAGGATTGTCGTCAGAATAATCTCATGATTCTCGTAAGAATCCCCACAGGATTGTCGTCAGAATCCTATCATGATTCTCGTCAGAATTCTCTCAGGATTCTCGTCGGAATCCTCTCAGGATTCTCGTCAAAATCTTCTCAGGATTGCTTCAGAATGCTTTCAGGATTCTTTCAGAATCCTCTGAAGATTCTTTCAGAATCCTCTCAGGATTGTCGTCAGAACTCTCTTATGATTTTCGCCAGAATCCTCACAGGGTTGTAATCAGAATCCTCTCATGATTCTCGTCAGAATCCTTACAGGATTCTAGTCAGAGTCCTCTCAGGATTCTCGTCAGAATCCTCTCAGGATTCTTGTCAAAATCCTCTCAGGATTCTATCAGAATCTTCTCGGGATTCTTTCAGAATCCTCTCAACGTTGTTATCAGTTACCTCTCGTGGTTCTCGTCAGAATCATCTCATGATTCTCGTTTATGTTCAGTTTCAGTTCAGTTTCAGTTCAGTTCCAGTTTCAGTTTAGTTTCAGTTCAGTTTCAGTTCAGTTTCAGTTCAGTTTCAGTTCAGTTTCAGTTCAGTTTCAGTTCAGTTTCAGTTCAGTTTCAGTTCAGTTTCAGTTCAGTTTCAGTTCAGTTTCAGTTCAGTTTCAGTTCAGTTGCAGTTCAGTTTCAGTTCAGTTTCAGTTCAGTTTCAGTTCAGTTTCAGTTCAGTTTCAGTTCAGTTTCAGTTCAGTTTCAGTTCAGTTTCAGTTCAGTTTCAGTTCAGTTTCAGTTCAGTTTCAGTTCAGTTTCAGTTCAGTTTCAGTTCAGTTTCAGTTCAGTTTCAGTTCAGTTTCAGTTCAGTTTCAGTTCAGTTTCAGTTCAGTTTCAGTTTCAGTTCAGTTTCAGTTCAGTTTCAGTTCAGTTTCAGTAGTTCAGTTTCAGTTCAGTTTCAGTTCAGTTTCAGCTCAGTTTCAGTTCAGTTTCAGTTCAGTTTCAGTTCAGTTTCAGTTCAGTTTCAGTTCAGTTTCAGTTCAGTTTCAGTTCAGTTTCAGTTCAGTTTCAGTTCAGTTTCAGTTCAGTTTCAGTTCAGTTTCAGTTCAGTTTCAGTTCAGTTTCAGTTCAGTTTCAGTTCAGTTTCAGTTCAGTTTCAGTTCAGTTTCAGTTCAGTTTCAGTTCAGTTTCAGTTCAGTTTCAGTTCAGTTTCAGTTCAGTTTCAGTTCAGTTTCAGTTCAGTTTCAGTTCAGTTTCAGTTCAGTTTCAGTTCAGTTTCAGTTCAGTTTCAGTTCAGTTTCAGTTCAGTTTCAGTTCAGTTTCAGTTCAGTTTCAGTTCAGTTTCAGTTCAGTTTCAGTTCAGTTTCAGTTCACTTTCAGTTCACTTTCAGTTCACTTTCAGTTCAGTTTCAGTTCAGTTTCAGTTCATTTCAGTTCAGTTTCAGTTCAGTTTCAGTTCAGTTTCAGTTCAGTTTCAGTTCAGTTTCAGTACAGTTTCAGTTCAGTTTCAGTTTGATTCATTTTTCATGAATTCGTTGAGGAAGTTCATTCAGTCTTAAGTTTTCGTCACAAATCAAAAATAAAATTTATGAGAAACAGATGATGTTTACAATTCCCGGTAGTTCACCTTTTATCCTGTTATAGACATGAAAACACAAAACTCTTTCTCAGAGCCTGCAAATAGAATCTCTATGGAAGACAGGGCTGATTCTGATTTACACGTTGTAAATCTTACATCGCATCACCCTTTTTTTTCTCTAGGCTATTTTTGCAACAAGTCAATAATGAAAGATGAAACTTCAAAAGCCAACATAAACAAGTGAGAAAGGGAACACGTGCGAAAGTTTTGTTAGGATTACATTCAACATCGGAAGGACTCTGAAATGGGGGGAGGGAAAAACAGCAAAATTTAGAATTCCGGTGAAAACACAACACAAAAGGGATCCAATGCTTCATTTCAACTTCAACTTCTAACCACCAGGCAAAGATGGATCAAAAACATAAAGTGGTGGAAGGCTGGCTATAGTTCGAGATTATGAGTGGTACAAAAACCTAGAATTCAGGAAGGCTAAAGCTATATCCTTGATGATGAGAGCTTTGTAGAGATTTTAATCTAGAAACAGTTTTTGATTTTGTTCATCAGTTTTAAAACGTAAGTGTAAGTGAGCTTACACTGAAAATTTGTTAATTTGTACGTTTATAAACCACACTTTATTAGATATGGATCCATTGACAAACGTACGTATGACGAGCGCCTTGAAGGATGGGCTGTGATCTACAGGGTTTTTGAAATAATCGTTAAAAAGACGGGCGATGGGGAGTGAATAGAGTGAGACGTCTGTTTGTCTGTGTGATTGATCTTTTGCTACAAAGGCTTTTGCATGGCTTCAGAACAAGAACAAACAACCAACCTGTGTCAGATCCAGATCTGTAATGCAAACTGATAACGACAGATCTCCATGTTTTTTTCTCTCTTTCAGTCGCTGTTGGAGCATCAATTTCCCCACAATTGAAATTTATTGCTCTTGTTCTACGCTAGATAGCCTTTGCGTCTTTCGTTGAATAGTGTTCAATAGTTGGCCCACACGGACACGCTATGTAGCGTGAGGTGGAAAGCTGCCCACATAACAGAAAACCTTAGACAGAGAGAGGAGATCCTTCTGGTACAATTTTCTGGTGCGCTAGTAAAATATTTTGTAAGTAAGCGCCACCATGGTGTCGAAATGAATTTTTAGGTGGGGAAGTCACCGTCAATGTCGCTACTGTGCTTGTTTTATTCTCTACAAAACATTTTGAGGAAATTTTGTTCGAGCATATTCGTTTGTTCTCTGTGCTTTGATGAGAGAATCTATTTTGCGACAACAGGTCTTGCTCCTGGACATTTGAGATGGGGCCAAGAGGATATCCAGGAAGTTCCCGAAGAACCCAAAAGAGGGGGTCCAAGAGGCTGCAAAGGCATTTCAGGAGTTGTTTTAGGGGATTTTTGAGGGGGTTCCGTCAGGTCTCTTTGATGTTTAAATGGGATTACGGTGATTTTAGTGGCGTTTCAATAGTATTAAGGGACTTTCAGAGGCGTTTCAAGGGGTTTAAGAGCGATTCGCGTGGGGGTCTCAGAAGCTTTTGAAGCCCGTTACAAGGGATTTCAGGGGAATTTCAAATCATTTCAGGACAGACTTGTTAGAATCCCAAAATGGCCGCCACAATGGCCGACTTTGGCACCTACTCACGATTTTGAAAGCACAAATCTCTTCGTAAACAAATCCAGCACACCTGAGCTTCTTATTTCAAACTTATTACAAGTGAGCAAGATCAAAATAATAAAATGCACTGTTGTTTGAAGCTTGCTTCTTGAGATTTGTGCGTATGAAGTACTGATGCACTGTTGAAGCGGGATTTCAAGACGTTTGTCCTTCAAAGAGTATCAGGCTCTTTCAGGATCGTTTGAAGGGTGTTCCAAGAGCGTTTGGTAGCATTTTAAGGGGCGTTTCAAGTGTTTTTCATCGGGTATCTGGAGCTTTTAGAAGGCCTTGAAACGTCTTTCAAATTGATTATGCTATTTTATGAGGCGTTTCAATGAAATTACGGAGAATTAAGAGGCATTTCGCAGCATTTCAGGTCAGCATCGTACCAGAGTGGTTTCAGGAAGACTCGTAAATCCAAGGGGTTTCAGGGGCATTTCAAATGGATATCAAGAGCATTTCAATGGGACTATGAAAGGTTTCAGGGGCGTTTCAAGGTTTTTTGGAAGGATATCTGAAAACCCTCGGAAACTTCCTGAATTGTCTCCGAAATCCCTTTGTAACACACGTGAGACCCACGAAAACGCATGCGTAACGCCTCCGAAATCCGCCGCAGTGTACCAGCTGGTTTTGTCGTGTAAATATGACCAGCTGGTCGACCGAGAGCAAAAGAGCTTAATGGTGTAAACATTGAGACGGCCGGCAAAATATGTCACATTTTATAGGGCGAAAAGCCAAAATCATGTGACTGCCCAAGCAACACACATGTTATATATGAGTTACGACAGCGCAAGTTTTGGTTGTATAGGAGTTAATTTGACGTGATTCTAACAATGTGTTGAAAACACGTCGAATAAACTTTTATACAACCAAAACTTGCGCTGTCGTAGCTTTTATATAACATGTGTGTTGCTTGGGTGGGAGCGACAGCGAAATCGAAAGCAAAAACTGAGAAAGACGAAATTTATTGCATCAAGGTCTAAGTTGAAAAAAAAAACGCAATACTGCAAGTCGAATAGAAATCTTATTAAGCTCTTTAAAAGTGTTTTAAATTATCACCGTTTATACCGATACGACAGGATGAACATTGAATACTTTTTCAATTGAAAAAGCATTTGTACAGTAATGTGTGCAGCATAATTTTGGTTCAGCTATCATTACTATTATAAAGCAACACTTCAGCTTGCGTGCTTATTTGTGGCCTGGGATTGTTAAGTGAGTCGACACTCATCAAAATGAAATGATTTTGATCAGAAAAATAAAAAAAGTCCAAAAGTATAGGGTGGATAAACATTTTTTACATACTGTATTTCATTTTTATTGTGAAGGCTGGTGTGAAGTAAGTTTTTCACTGAGTTCTGTATTTTTTCATCTTTTTACTGAGTTCTCAACAGCGGATTTAAATCGGTACACTCGGTAATCAATATTTACCGTTCATTTGTAATTTTTAACAGTTCATTTGCAGAACTCGTTAACGCATTTACAGAGTATTCAGTAAAAGGGATAACCGAGCGTACCGAGCCAAATCTGCTGTTGCGAACTCAGTAAAAAGTTGGGGTAAATACCGAGCTGATCTTAGTGTGTAGCTTAAAAATCTAATCATCGGCTGTTCGAGTCCGTATAAAGTTGATCTTCAATATTAACTTCTTTTCTCGATCAGCCTAGATAGCTGTGTAGTGTCGGTAGCGATTGTCTCAATTGGCTAAGAATAACACTACGGACCGCCTGTTCCGGTGGTAAGAATCCACCAACAGGTGACCCCTAATTCATAGTGTGATGCGGCTTCATGCTTACCGTGCCTAGGAATGAATGGCTAGGGGGGTCTAATAAAAACCTAACCGCTAACGGAGCCTGTGGAGTACCAGGGCGCCCTCCACAGTATGTAGCCCTTACTGCGCTAACCGGAGCAATGGTGCAGTGGACCTTGTGTTTCTCCGAGACAATCAGCTGCCCTTCTTTAGTCTCACTTGAGGCTAAATAAGGGCGGGATTATGAAGATGTTGTTAATTAGTTTAAATTTTCACCTATATGGTTTCGCATTATGTGATTTACACAGTGTATTCTGTGTATCCTCGCCTTTGGCGTTTTCCAATCGATACCGATTTGGTTTTATTGTTGCTGTTCTTTGTTGTGCTGTTGTTGCGAAGAGTTTAATCTTACCTAGTTTGGGTAGTGGCTACGGTTAAGATAGCTCAGATCAATCTTCAGCATAAAAGAACAGCAACGATCAATCTTTGCAGACTTATGCAAAATGGTACAGCCCAAGTGGCCTTGGTACAAGAACCTTACTTTCGTAAGGGAAATTTCTATCTAGGAAACCTTGTGAACCCGGTGTTTGCCACTTTCAGTAAACATGAAATGGCAAACTCGCGTGTCATGCCTCGAGCCTGTGTGCTTGTCAACAACGCAATAGTTGCTACACTCACCTCTGAACTAACCACCAGAGATGTATGTGCTATCACAATTGATGTATCTGTTGGAAACCTCAACAGGAAATACGTCTATTGTTCTGTGTATTTACCGCATGATGAACCATCCCCTACGGATGCTTTCAAACAAGTCATCGCATACTGCACTTCAAAAGGCCTTCCGCTAATTGTTGGCAGTGATGCTAATGCTCGCCATATCATCTGGGGCAGCTCAGACATTAACTTGAGAGGCTCCAGTTTGATGGAGTACTTAAGTAGTACAGATCTTGCATTACTTAACATAGGCAACCGCCCAACCTTCATGGTATCTGCTAGAGAGGAAGTGTTAGACATAACGCTTTGCTCTAGCAGAATTAGTCACGAGCTGACCAATTGGCATGTGTCAGATGAAGAATCTTTATCTGACCATCGCTGTATCTTTTTTGAACATTTAAATGTTACTTCGCAAACATTGCGTTTCTGGAATCCTCGGTCAACAAACTGGGATCTTTATACTGATTTGGTTGCAGCCAAATTTCATGGATATTCACCATCCATTGACACTCCAAGTGATTTAGATGATGCCGTTGATACTACAACGTCCTTCATCATGGAAGCTTTTGAAGAAGCATGCCCTCTACGGTCTGTGAAGATCACAAGAGGAACCCCTTGGTGGAACTCTGATCTGGCAAAACTCAGGAAACAATGTAGAAAGAGTTGGAACAGACGACGTTCGGCTGGTTCGGAGGCTTTCAGGTCGGCTCGCAAGGCCTACAGGAAAGCTCTCCGGTCTGCTGAACGATCCGGCTGGAAAAACCTTTGTACAAATGTTTCCAGCTTGAGTGAAGTCAGTCGGTTAAACAAAATCCTTGCGAAATCTAAGGATTTCCGGGTGGACGAACTTCGTTTGCCAAATGGCGATCTGACTTCCTCTGATGAGGAAGTTCTGGAATGCTTATTCAGCACACACTTCCCTGGATGTGTGGATATTACATCTTCGGATGATCCTGATGTCTTTTCTTGTAGTTATGATTCTTTAGCTTCGGCTCGGAGTATTGTAACTATAGAATCGATTGAGTGGGCTCTTAATAGCTTTGCTCCTTTCAAATCTCCTGGGGCAGATGGGATTTGTCCTATTTTGCTTCAGAAGGGATTTGATTATTTCAAACATGTTTTGAAAAAAACTACTTGTTTGCAGTTTTGCTACAGGGTATATTCCCAAATCCTGGAGGGATATTACTGTAAAGTTTATTCCGAAAGTGGGTCGTGCGTCGTATGAAGAAGCAAAGAGTTTCAGACCTATCAGTTTGACCTCTTTTCTTCTGAAATGCTTAGAACGCATTGTGGATCATCACATCCGTCATGTTCATCTGGCCAACGTGCCTCTTCATGTGAACCAACATGCCTACCAATCTGGAAAGTCCACTGTGACTCTTTTACACAAGGTTGTTTACGATATCGAGAAAGCATTCGCTCAAAAGCAATCTTGTTTGGGTGTTTTCTTAGATATCGAGGGTGCCTTTGACAACGTGCCTTTCGATGCCATATTGGAAGCCGCACGGAGTCATGGTATATCTCCAATGATTTCCAATTGGATTCACCAAATGCTCAAAAACCGATATCTCTTCTCGACATTGCGTCTAGCAGGGATTAGGAAATTGAGTGTTTGTGGATGCCCCCAAGGGGGAGTCTTATCACCGCTTTTGTGGAATCTCGTAGCAGATACGCTATTGAGGCAACTCAATAATAGCGGTTTTCCTACTTATGGTTTTGCCGACGACTACCTAACATTGTTAGTTGGTATGTGCATCAGCACCCTTTTCGACCTGATGCAAAACGCCCTTCAGGTAGTCGAGGGTTGGTGTCGCCAATATGGCCTTTCGGTTAATCCGAGTAAAACATCTATTGTTCTTTTAACGGAAAGGCGAAACCGTAATGGCGTTCGACCTTTGCGTCTCTTTGATTCTGAAATCGATGTGACTGAACAGGTAAAGTACGTTGGAGTCATTCTTGATTCCAAGCTTTCCTGGACACCTCACATTGAGTTCAGAATCAAGAAAGCTTGTATGGCCTTCGGGCAATGCCGGCGTACTTTTGGTACAACTTGGGGTCTAAAACCCAAGTATATCAAATGGATTTACACAACTGTGGTTCGGCCAATATTGGCTTATGGATGTCTTGTGTGGTGGCAAAAGGGCGAAGTGAGAACGGTCCAATCAAAATTAGGCCATCTCCAAAGGATGTGCTTAATGGCGATGTCTGGAGCGTTCTCTTCAACTCCCACGGCAGCGCTCGAAGTTCTCTTTGACGTTGCCCCACTACACATTCATCTCAAACAAGAAGCACTTTCTTGCACTTACCGTCTACGGGTACTCGGTCTACTAGAGGAAACTCCTGTGAACCGCACATTAACACACACCTCGTTGTTTTCACTTTTGGTGAATTGGGACAAAATTGTTCTTGCTCCAAGTGATCTTACAATTGCTTGTAATTTTCCGTATAGGACATTTTCTACGAAATTCCCTTCCCGGGAAGAGTGGACATCTGGATATTTGGAAAGAAGTATTTCAGACGGCATCGTATGTTACACTGATGGCTCCCTTCTCGAAGGACGAGCAGGTGCTGGTGTTTATTCTCGTGAGCTAAGGCTGTATCAGTCTTACTCACTTGGTAGACACTGCACCGTTTTTCAGGCCGAAATCTTTGCTCTTATGTGCGGAGTGCAATCAGCACTTCAGCAGCACGTAATGGGCAAAGTAATATACTTCTGTTCAGATAGCCAGGCTGCTATTAAAGCACTTGCTTCGGCCAACTCCAGGTCGAAGATAGTTATCGCTTGTCGAACTCAAATCGAGGAGCTGAATTCAGCAAACGCTGTTCACCTTTTATGGGTACCTGGTCATTCTTCCATCGCTGGAAATGAATTGGCTGATGAGTTAGCTCGCTCTGGAGCATCACATAACTTCATTGGCCCTGAGCCAGCTATTCCGATATCGAAGTGTTGGATTAAGCTTCAGATTCACACCTGGGCTGTCACTCAACACAGACAATATTGGAATAGTTTGGAGTCATGTCGTCAAACCAAATTGTATAGTGCTGAGCCATCTCTACGGGTGGCGAAGTATCTAACTAATCTGTTTAAGCAGAATTGCAGCATGTTGGTCAAAGCATTGACTGGCCACTGCCGTCTCAGCTATCACATGGCGAATATTCAGCAAGCTGATTCATTTGCCTGTGATAGCTGTGAATCCGATTATTGAACTTCATATCATTTGATATGTAACTGTCCAGCTTTCGCGCAACTGCGTTTCCGAGTATTCGGTAAACACTTATTAAGTGAAACTGACTTTAGAAACCTGAATCTTCAGGATATTCTGTTGTTCTTAACCCGCTGTGGTAAAGAGCTATAGGCTCTCTTTCGCTTTATGCGTTATTACAGTGCCCTTTTCAGGGCGCTGTTTGAACCCATTGTGGTACGCTTGTGCGTTAGTACCCTCTTCCAGGGTATTTTTCCTATTTCCCTACCTGTCCCCATCCAAATCCTTTTTCCTTCCTTTTCCCTCAGGTAGATGATGAAATAGGCTGTTATTTTGGCGATGGCACAAATGTTTCAAATGGAGGATAACGTGCCTCTGGAGCCGGCCTTCTGATACCTGATACCTGATAGTGTGTAGCTTAAAAATCTAAATTAGGGTAACCTGGGGTAATACGCACTCCCGGGGCAAAACGCCATCACGCGGTTTCATAATATATGTGAAGTTTTCTTCAGATACAAGCAAACTAAACCTTAAATTGAGGCAGTCAAACCCAAGAACGACTAGAATATTCGAATGAAAAGCGTGGAAAATGATTATTTTCCACATTGGCAAAGATTAGCAAATTTGTAGTGCACGAAATTTAAGCAATTGCGCGCTGATTATATGGAATCAACACATTAACTATCATCCGCATCCTTCATCATCAACTGCTGCCGTAAATAGCCCTTTGGTATTTTGTTAGAATTCATAGTGGGAAATATCAGAGGCTGTTTTGCCCCAACAATTTTTCAGCTCCTAAACCGTAACACTTTTATAATTGTTTATATGATTAGGTCAATTTGTCTTATTGATCTTAGTCAAATTAAAAAACTATCTTCTAAAACGCAAGATATCCATAAATACATCTTAGTCTTTGTTATTTCAGGCCAAACATATCTAAAGGTCGGTAAAAGGTTATTGCAACCATAACAAATTGCAAATGCTCCACAGAAAATCAAAAAGCGCTCCATAAAGAATGAACATATGTTCCATGAAAATGTGCAATGTTACCCATAAATAATTGAAAACGTTCCATACTTTATAATAAATGTATCGGTATAACATAAAATTTTCTCATAGAAAGTGAAATTTTGCACCAATAAATAATACTGATATGCTCCATAATAAAATACAAATGCTCCATAGCAAAATGCAAATGCTCCATAATGGCTAGTTTCTGTAGGATTTCTTAATTGAAAATAACCAACAACTAGATATAATATTTCTTTTCCATTTCAATGCATTTATTTTTTCCGCCATTGAAAATCACGATCTTCACTCTATTACATCATTCTCAAAACTGACTCGTCTATTCAACCAGCTCAGTCATTCATCCCAATCATTTTTCTCTTTCTTCCTTCCATTCTCCTTTTTTACGGTCTGTTTCTGTCTCTCTCTGTTGACAACCAGTGCTCCGGCACAGAGTAGGATTTCAGGAGCTCACCTTTCGTCAATCGCAAGCACTCTTGTATGATTTCGGTGTGCATGCAGTTTTTTCAATGGATGCACTGATCTAAATTATTATTTCGAAATCGAAATCTTTCTAATTTAATTATGTCTCACTACCTACTTCTACAGTTTCCACCTGGTAAGTACTGTGTAAAAGGATAGGACAAGTAATGGTCAAGTAAAACTTTTGCAATCAAAATTTCTTTAGCGTTCGCAGTTGAAAGTAATTCGCAGCCAAAAAGATTTGCCAACAGATGGCACTAACATGCGATGCTGTCAGTCAGGTTGTTAATTTTCCGTACGGAATAATATGTCGATGTATTATTCCGTGAGTAAAAGTGACATTTCTCTTTCGTTTTTGTTTCTTCTTTCGCACCAAACACATCAGTGTGCATTAAGCTGTTGGTACACAGGGGCCTTAGGCTTAAAGTACACAGGGTTAAAGATTTGGCAAGGAAATTACTCAAGATCAGTGTACGCAGAATATGCCACCGCAAGCGAAAAATAGGCAACAAAGAAGGCACAGCAACAACGCTTTGTTTTTTCGTTAGCAGATAATGGCAAAATCGCTCCCGAGTTTGTTCACAACAAAAACGGTAGGAATATTTGTCTCGTTCTATTCACATCGTGATTTTCGCATTATTTTACAACTGAAACTCAACTCTGAGGTTTGCAAGAGTCTTATTTCGTCCAAATGCTTATGAATTCGATAATGTGGGTCGAAAATTTCAGCAGAAAAGCCAGAATATCAGCACACGCACGGCAAGCGATGTTTGTTTTATTGCTCTCATCGCCTGACATGCGTTTGTTGCGGAGCGCCTTTGTTACCAACATGCACCGCTTAGGACAAAGCGTTTGTTTTTCGGCGTGATCCGTTTTTCGGATTCAAAACATATGTTTGAAGTGCAACGGAATGCGGAAGCACTGTGGTATGTACTCAAAAAAATTCCGCAACTCTGCCGCTGCGGCAAAACGCAATGAGCGTGGATTATCCTGCGGTTAATTTCAAAACAACTTCAGTTTGGTGAATAAGTTTGTTTCCTGGAAGAAAGTAATTATGTGAGAATCTGCAGCATTGCTCTTGCTCTGTCTCGCTCTGTCGGTGGTAATTGTGGGACGATCTTGGGTACGATAATGGGGTTATAGAGAGAAAGTTAGTGCAGTAAAAATCAAAAGATTTTAAGAACGAACTACCTGGTCAATCCATGAGATATAAAGAAGTTAATACGGAAGGAAATTCCAAGAATTCCATTCTCTTAAAGAAAGTTATGATATTATAGGAGGTCGGGTATTGTCCGAGATTCTGCAGGAAGCGGGAAATACTATTTAAAAAAAACTAATAATTCGACAAAGCTCCTCAAGTTCCCTGTCGAATTAAATTATGAGAAAAAACTATTTATGGAAGATTTTCAATTTTTCATGGAACAATTCATGTTTTCTATTATAAGTATTATCCCAAGCAACACACATGTTATATATTAGTTACGACAGCGCAGGTTTTGGTTGTATGGTTTGTTTGACGTTATTCCAACACAATGTTAGAATTACGTAAAATTAACTTCTATACAACTAAAACTTGCGCTGTCGTAACTCTTATATGACATGTGTGTTGCTTGGGATAATACTTATGGAGAATTCTTTTATTTTTTATGGTGCAATTTAATTTTTCTATGGAGCATAATTCAATTTTCTATGGGTACAATTTTAATTATTTATGGAGCATTTGCATTTTTCTATGGAGCATTTGTATTTTATTATGGAGCATTTCAGTATTATTTATTGGTGCAAAATTTCACTTTCAATGAGAAAATTTTATGTTTTACCGGTACATTTTTCATAAAGCATGGAACATTTTCAATTAATTATGGGTACCATTGCACATTTTCATGATACATGTGTCCGTTATTTATGGAGCGCTTTTTGATTTTCTATGGAGCGTTTCTATTTTTTATGGGTGCAATAAATAGGCTGCCCTAAAGGACCTATCTGCAGAAGAGAAGCTCTCTTTGGTTTCCCTCTCTTTCGTTAATATCTCAGCTGTTTATTTGAATTATGATTGTCTCCTTGCATAGAACGATCGTCAAAACAATCGTCTTTTAATTTGTACTGCAGAAGAAGTTGAAAAGTGTACCATTACATCGCAATAATTGAAAGAGAAAGTTAACAAAGAGAGCCTCTCAAATGCAGATAGGACCTATTGAAATGTTTGGCCTTATTTGGCCACGTTTGCTTAGGGGTTGCATATTACCCCAACTTCCCCTACATCAGAAGTAAAAAATCGAATCAAAAAGGAAAAGTTAAATTATTTCTATTTTTTTAGTTACGATTAGCACATTTTACGTTGCTAAATCAAGGAATCATTTTGTAGGGATATTTATGAGAAATCAAACTCCCGCAGATACATGGTGGCACCGTGTTATAGCAGACGTGAGTGTACTACACGGTCAGAAAATTCACTCATTTTGGAGTTAAAGTGGGACAACACAAAATTGAGTAAATTTTATTTCCTGCGGTAGCGCTGGCCCAAGTGCGAAAATCTCATCAGTGTAAGTTGTATAATATTCTTGCTGATGTGAAGAATATTATACAGCTTAAATTGGTTGGATTTTTGCACTTGGGCCAGCGCTATCAATGGAAATGCAATTTACTCATTTTTTGAGCTGTTCCAGTTTAGCTCAGTTTTGTTTGAATCTTACTCATTTTAGAGTAACTTTTTCTTAGCGTGTAAAAAGCGGTAATTTTAGATATAGGTGTTCAATGGGGCACCAATCAGAATGGTATGTTCGTTCTTCATTTCATTTTTTTGGTGAGTTTTTAATCTAGTTCATTTATTTGAGGCTCAATCGTTGATCTCTTCTTCTGCGTGGCTAAACTCATCAAATATATTACTGTGCGCCAGAGATTGTTTATGGTCTCCACGACGACGACGAACACGACGAAAGTTTAATGAGGCTGTAAATTGAATCGACCCGAAGCCGTACAGATAACAGTGACCGATGCGCGATGGACCAAACGCTCCGACGACGGTCGGTTGTCGGGAGCTTTGATGATAAGATGGGAAGTGGTTGGAAGCTGACACAAGGGTTCAGCACAAATTGATTTGTAGCTTCATACAGTAACTGATGTGACACCGACGACGGACAAATTGTCAGATAACGAGTAGGTAATATTTGAATAATAATTGATTACTACTTGTGTGTGGGTGTGTAATAGCCCCAAAGCAAGCGGTTCTATGGTGTAATGGTTAGCACTTTGGACTCTGAATCCAACGATCCGAGTTCAAATCTCGGTAGAACCTGGTCGACTTTTTTTTTACTTCACCATCTACAATCTACAGATTGAAACGAGTCGTGTAGCAGAAGTAGATTAGAGTTGCTTCCCGTTTTGTGCAGTTTCATTTCGAACTTGATAGGTGCGTTTGGTGACATATGGCTAAATAAGTATAAAGTGCAAGGCAATAAACTGCAGGTGTAGTGTAGTGTAGTGTGTGTAGTCTAGAGCTGCATTTTTACCGCATTTCGCCGGCAATGGATGGATGTGCTTATGGGAAATACAAATGTGGATGACTTGCTCGTTTTCAAACTCACTAAAATCCTCAATGCAGAAAAGCAAAATAAAAATAGTAAATAAGTTTTGATTGATTTGTTATATCAATATCTTTGTCAACAGAGGGTTGTTCCCCGTGTGCAACTGAAGCAGCATGTAGTTTAGTGTGATCCACGATGGCGGTATCGTTCAACGGGAAGAAACCGCTCTTTCTTCGGTTCGGCCACGTAGTCGTCGTCGGTTCGATTTGTGATTCGCTGTGGCGCGATGCCAATCAATGACAAGACTGCCGCACATAACTACTGGACACTTAGATGGATATTTATCGGTGAGCTCGTTCCATTTTATTAAAATTATCAACATTATAGGATATAGAACATAGTAAACAATATTTTTCGTATATTCATCCACCACATTCTGAAAGATTCATCACGTCCAGTGACGGCCCAAGTTCCCGCGTCACTTTATAGTTCTTTATCATGTTCTTTATCTTCGGTGTCGACATGTGTAAAGACGCGAGCGGCGCCGTTATTGACTAAATATAACTTGTAATTCGCAAAGATGCACATTGATAGGCAACAGTAAGCTCCTCCTTGTTCCGTTTGCTTGCGCATTTTCGATTGTTCTGCTCAATCACTCAACTACAAATCAGTGGCGTAGCTAGGAATTTGGGGGCCCGGGGCGGAAACAAATTGGTAGGCCCTTATGAAAATTACATTATATGTACATATTTTACAATGATAAATCTATTGAGTTGTCCAAAAAATGTCTCACGAAACCTAATGCAAGCCTATCCATATCCCTTTCGTGACGGAGCGCAAAAAAGTGAAATCTCCATACAAATGGCTCAACTTTGGTTCTCCAGAACTCTTAGATTTCCCAACAAACCAACAACTATTTTTCCTCATTTGAAAGAACTACTCTTTATCTTTCGATTTCTAGCTTTGACTACCTATATAAATCGGAAATAAAAAAATATGCGATAGATAAATCTTTTTCATGTTTTACGGTTTTTGGAAACTTTTTGTTTACCTTGTTGTGGTAAATCCCACAGGCAACGTAAACAAAAGTTTATTTACACACATACAAGTACAAATAATGGCTGATTTATGGAAACAGTTTACATCACTTTGTAACGCTCTACTTACAAACTGCGGACTGAGCGTTACATTGCTTAGTCCCTGAAAATGCGGAACGAAATATTTCTTTTATAACCTGCAAACGACTTATGCGCCACTCCCTAAAGGAGGTCGTTGGCGGAAGATTTTTCAGGGATGCCTGGCCTGAAACTCCCAATCTGCGGGCGAGTCTGTCGAAACTATTTCAAACCAATTCAGGAACGTACGAAATCAAAATTCACTCAAAATCACATTAAAAACTTTTATTTTCATTAATAACTACGCAAATTACTTCGGTGGGAGTGCCAAATCCACCTTGCAATTTAAAATTCTATTTATTCGACCGCGAGTTTTAATACATTAGCAATTCAATTGAGTTTAATAGTTCATTCGAGATCTAGACCCGGGGTTCTCTAATACAATTGGTTCCTAATTCAAATTGAGCTCAATTTCTTATTCTATAGTGATCACTGACCTGATTAGACCCTTTTCACCTGTTCGGCTACACAGCTCCTCGACGACGAGACGGGGCGACGAATTCCGCACCTATTTGTGTGGTTATGTTCTCGCTCCACACATACTCTCCCTCGCGCGTGGCGCGTACGCGACTCGCTCACTCTCTCGGCTTGACGAAGAGAGGTTAGAATCGTTCGGCGCCTAATCGGATTTCGGTAGAACAGATTTTCCGACGGGTGGTGGGTGGTTGCTCACAGCTCACGGATTGGAAGCGTTTCCGTGTCCTTGGAGTGCGGTTGTATTGCTGGTTGCATAAAACACCACGAATTCACCACTTACTAAGCGCGAACTGCTGGAATTTACAATCCGATCCGAGTTCGGAGGACTTTCCGATCCAGCACCAGCTCCCACGTTAATGGGAATCTATTAACGTGAATATGGGTCTCAATAAAGCGACTTATTTGAACTTTCTCATTGCTGTTCTTACCTGGGCTTTTCTTAACCGTTGCTTATTTCATTCCACAAAATATGCTAGGCTTTTTATTAATTCTAGTCTTCAATTAATCCCTAAATGCGTTTAAGATTAATTTAATTACAAATGCTACTATTCGTTTTGATGGCACTTACTTTTCTTTGCTAGTTCAACTTTAACTATTAAACCAATTGAACACGTGTTGAAATATTTGGAAAAATTCACTTTTCTTAAAAAACGATCCGAGCTATTCAAGCACTCCAACTAAAGTGATTTGAATAAGATGGCTACTCTTTTGTAGTCCCAAGACTTTAGAGTAGACATTCAAATGTATTTGCGCCGTAAATTAACGAAACCTAATCGTTATCCGCAGTGTCCTTGAGCGAACCAATTGCATCATTTTGCGTCGTGGAAATTTAATATAATTTCGTTACTCTCGCCTACACATTCAAGTTCCACATTCGAGCAGATTTGGATTGGATAATGTTGGTAGGGTTTCGAGTAGCTTAAGCCATTTGCAGTATAACGATAGGCGATTGATTTATAATAGTCAAAGGGTAAATGGTTGTAAAGTAAACGTTACATTCGACCATGCTAAATTAATAAAAATTTTGAAATTTTTATTTCAAAATTTTTATTAGGTTTATAATTTACATAACTTTTCAATCAATATAATTTAATTCGGTTACTAAAATTCAATTTTATATATATGTTATTCAATTAATTATTATTATATTTTTCAAAGAGCTCAAAAAACATATTTTTACTATTATACTCTACTGGAAATTCATTCATGTATTGTAATTACTTTCTCAAAATAACTTTAAAAAATACGCAGTAAGATCAGCTCTTATTTACTTCCATTCAAATCTATCATTCCTTATTCTCATTCATGTCCCTTTCATTCAAATCTATACTTATTACTCCGTACTCCAACGGAAAAAATACCGTATTGATAACTCCGTATACTTACGGAAAACACTATTCGAACGTATTTGATCATAACTCCAGTTACTACTGGAAAACATCTTCGACCAACGAATTTATTTACTCACCACTCATTCATACACACATGCATACATGGTTATCGAATCGCGCCCTAAACTATCCAAAGTAAATGAAGCTGATTCTACAGCGCCTAAATCTATGCTACCCTATTCTAACCCATTCATCTATTCGAAACCAAACGCATTCACTTTCCGACAGGTGACCTTGAATGCGAGAGCGAAATTCTCTCCCACACTCTCTTGTATTTACGAACTGTCAAAGTTTGTTTATGTTAAACTAAGAATCGGTTGCAAAAATTTATAATCTACTAGTTTTTCTACAAAACTCGGTGAAAATTGGAGTAAATCGGAAAAATCTATTGCTGCTACGTGAACCAGGACTAGACGACAAATTGGATTTGATGGAGGATAATCATTTGGAGCTATTACTTGAGAAATCTACCAGTATAAACATCAATGTGAACCGGACTATTGATAAGGAAAGTGATTCGTTTTCGTACTTAATTTACTATCTATGCTAATCTGTGATTCTTAAACATATCCTAAGCTATTATTTACGGTACCCAACAACGAGTGGAAACAACTTGTGACGTCACTACGCTGCGGTATATTAGATTTATGTGCTAATTTCTTGAATCGTTTTAGGATCTAATCGACCCGTGCCAACGATGGGACGGAACTAGTTCGACATCTATCCAGAGTGGCTAAACCGATGCACCTCGACTGAGTATTTTCTTATTGGAATTTGTCAAATGACTTGTAAATTGCACTTCCCGGCAAGAGTGCAATCATAGCTATGGCAATAAACTTGTTTTTATCCCTTTTTCAAAAACGAACCATGGTACGTTCCCGGTATCCTTTTCCCTTCCATATCCTCGAGAACATATGTGTTTGATCCTACTTTTTTCTTGACCTGGACCTTGGTGAATTTATTTGCGAATTTTCCTACCCACACACTTAATTTGGAATACCGTGTTCGGTAAATTTTTGACGAAAATAGAACAGCTGTATACAGCTTTACTGCTTTGTTTACCTTTTGCACCAGGTTTTGACAGTTGGTGTACTGAGCCTCAGTAAAATCGATTACCGAAGCTACCGAAATAATTCTGCTGTTCTATTTTCGTCAAAAAAGTGCTGAACAGGAAATTCAGGATTGAGTGTGCAATTTTTCTCCTTTGATGATAAATTAACGTTTTTCTTATATACAATTTCTCCTACTTCGTATTCTTTTCTTGAATTCGCTCTTAGATTGTATGCTTTCGAGTACTTTTCATACGCTTTTATTATATTCTTGCGAGCTATTTCACAGAGCTCTTTTGATCGATCGCTGAGCTGGTTTGCATCCAGTGTTTCTTCATTTTCAAGTTCTCTCAAATACTCGTATTTGCTTCCTAAACTTATCATGTTTTTACTGAAATTTATAAAATATGGGCTAAATCCTGTGCTTTCGTGCACTGATGTACGAATAGCTTTCGCGATAACGTGAATTTCTTTATCCCAATCGCGATGGGACGAGCTTTCATTTAGGGCGCATCGAATGGCCGTTACGATTACTCGATTAACCCTTTCGGTTGGGTTCGGCGCTGGATGATAGACTGATAGATTCCAGTGGCTAACGCTGTATTTATCTAAAAGCTTTTTGAACTCGCGGGAAAGAAATACCGTCGCGTTGTCGCTTATACAAATTTGAGGTGCACCGAATAAAAGAAATACCATATTTTCTAAAAACGTGCAAACTGGGCCAGCTGTTGCACTACGCATGCACTGAATAAGAACAAATTTTGAGAAGAAGTCTGATATTACTAGTGCCCATACGTTCCCCTGTTTCGATCGTGGGTACGGACCTAGAAAATCTAGTGAAATCATTTGCCACGGTCTTGAGCATAATTTAGGCTTTCCACAAGGTGGTAAAGGATTAGAGTTATCTACTTTAGATTCTTTGCAAACCTTACATGATGAGCAAAAGTTTCTGGTGTCTGTGGACATTTTTGGCCAATAGTTGCGTTCCCTAACTCTAGCTAAAGTCTTGGTGAAACCAAGATGTGCTTCGTTGTGCACTTTTTTGATAATTTCTAGTCTCTCTGGTAGTGGAACAACATATTTCCACTTAAATGTAGCATCTTCCAACTGTGAGGTGTTTGATATGTATTTGTATAGCCTATCTTCTACCATTCGAAAATCTTTGAAATTTTCAGGATGTTTTGTTACTTGTTCTTTTAAAGCTGATGTATATTCGTCTGGTAATAGAGGATCAATGGCATTAACGATTCTCGAGAGTGCATCCGCGGTAACATTCTCCGAGCCTTTTTTATATTGCAAATCAATGTCGTATTTAGACAATTTTAGTGCCCAACGGGCTATTCGCGCGGATTTTGATTCGATCGACATAGTTTTGAGGAATGTTAAACTCATCGCATCCGTTTTCACCACGAACTTGGTACCTTCCACGAATTGTCTAAAATGCTCGATGCTCATTAAAACTCCTAAGCATTCGCGTTCCGTCGCGCTGTATTTTCGCTGCGTGCTTGATAATTTCTTCGAGTAGTACGCAATTATTCTACGTTCGCCGCTTTGATTCTGTATGAGCACTGCCCCTATGGCCTGATCAGAGCTATCGGTTTCTATTTCAAAAGGCAATGAAAAGTTTGGGTTAGAAAGAATGGGGGTCGATACTAAGGCTGATTTAAGCTGCTTGAAGGCATCGTCGGCTTCCTTAGTCCAAACGAATTTTTTCTTTCCTTTTTTCAGAAGGTCTGATATTTTTGCTGTTTTATCTGAGTAGTTGGGAATAAAACGTCTGTAGAACCCTGACAGACCTAACAACCTACGGACATCTTTTACGTTCTGTGGCTGCGGATAATCTAGCACCGGTTTAATTTTTGAACTATCAACGGAGAGACCGTATTCGGAGAGAATATATCCTAAATATTGTATTTGTTTTTGGCAAAATTTCGATTTGAGAACATTTATTGTTAGATTTGCTTCTCTCAAACGTTGTGCCACAATTTTAATAAGTTTGAGATGTTCTTCTAAGGAATTTGATACAATTACAATATCATCAAGATATACATATACAAACGGCTCTAGGTCGTGGCCTAGCACCTTTGTCATTAATCTTGACATAGTTGCCGGGGCATTACAAAGCCCAAAGGGCATTACTGTGAATCGGTATAATCCTCGACTAGTTCTAAATGCCGTTTTGTTTTTGGAACTGTTTTCTAACGGAACTTGGTAGTACGATTCTGAAAGATCAATTATACTGAAGAATTTCGACTTTTGTATACGTTGTAGTATGCCTACCATATCCGGAAATGGGAAATCGTCCCTTTTAGTACACGAATTCAACCTTCGGCTATCTAAGCAGATTCTCCATTTATTGTTTGGCTTTTTAATCGCAAGAATAGGGTTTAGAAAATCTACGGGGCCTTCGCATTCCTCGATCACTCCTAATCGCAGCATTCGCTGAATGTCCTGTTCAATTCCCTCTTCTTTTTGAAGTGACTGTCGATAAATTGGTAACTTTTTTGGTCGTGCATCGGGCAAAAGTTCTATTTTATGTTCGAGTACCTGCGTACGGCCTAGCCTATTATCTTCAGTTAATGGAAATTCTTGAATTGCCTCGAACAACATTTTTTTCTCTTCTGGGAGTAAGGAATGTTCAGTTTTTATATCTTCGGGTGTCTCAATCTTTCCCTCTGGAATTTCAATTGTTGGAATATTCAAACTTTCATCTTCAGTAATTTCTGAGTTGTCTTTCGTTTCTAGCATTGACTTTGGTGAAACTGAAAGTGAAAAGACGTCTGTGTTGTTTGCGAAATATTCCTCGGCAAAACCTATCTTTAGATTATCGATTCGTGGGTTATGATTACTTTCATTTTGATTCCTAGACAGCCTAAACCCAAACGCATGGAGGAAATCAACTCCAAGGATCAATTCTTTCGCTATTTCTGGTACAACTACCGTCGGTATAACATGAGTTATAGAATCTACAGTATAAGGGACATTTATATACCCTAAGCATTTGTAGAACGTTTTATCAGCCGTAGCAACTTTTAAATTTGATTCGAGAATTGCAAGATTCAATTTTTCGATTAATGGAATTGAACTAATGATCGATATGCCGGCACCTGTATCTACTAAGGCTTCTATTTCTGAATCGAGTATTTTTACAGTAAGGTGTGGACAACGCGAAGGAACAATATTGATTTGGAAAACTTGATTGAAGTATGAGAACGAGCCCTGTTCTGGAATCTCAGATAGAGGGGGTTCAAGAGATCGATTCCTATACCTCCGTCCCTTTACAAGTTTTTTGAACCCCGTGCAGAGGTGTTAAAAGGAGGATGTTGTTTGGGACAAGTGGATGTTGTCTTGCCCATCATACCACAAACGTGGCAAAAGATTGTCTTTTGTTGTGAGCAATCTTTCCAAAAGTGGCCATTATTTCGGCAGTTCCAACAGAAAAATTCAGTAGGTTCCTCTAAATTTTCTAGTTTGTTTTTCGTCTCAGTACTAGCCTGCATTTTTCCCAATCGTGTTTTCTGTAGGGCGTTAATTTCTTCATATTCAGAATCCGAATCGTATGCTTCTTCGATGTTGTGTACTTCAAGAGGTTTGTTTCTAGGCGTATACAGTGACCCTTCTAACGCGTCAAACTTGTAACACATGTTCGCAAGATCCTCAATGGACGCTATTTGGTGGAGAGCTAACCTTCCCTTGTAGGACATTTTCATGTTGTCTACGATTATGTCAAATTTTTCAGCCTCGCTCATTTTATTGATTAGTCTTTGAGCCAGAGATTCAATATCGGTCAAAAAGGCACTAAAGAGTTCATTCTGCTTTTGTTTTCGATTTCGCATTTCCTCTTTGATAAACCTATCGCGATTTGGATTATCGTACCGTAGGGTAAGGTAATACACCAGACTATCCCAATCTAAAAACTTGTCCACGTAGGTTGTGTACCATATGCTTGCATCTCCTGAAAATAACAAGTGGGCATGTTTTATGAGTTCATTTTTATCAATTCCGTATGACCTACACAGTATATCGATGTTTCTCAGAAACGACACTAATGGTACTGAGCTTGAATCACCATAAAACTTTGGCCACTTTTCAACTATGTTGCACGTTTGATACGGTTGTCTGCGCGTGTGAATTGAATCGTTGTTGAGATTGAAAGATCTATTTAGATTACGCAAAGGACTATTTGATGGCGGATTCATTGGCGAACCGGGATTCGGTTGGTAACCGTAATCTGTTGATCGAGGTAATTGCTGAAATTGATGGAAAGTCTCATCATTCAATCTGTAAGGATTTGCCATTTGCCTATTTTTCTGACGCACATTTCCAACCGGATTGAATGTGACCTGTTGTAAAAAGTTTTTCTTCACCGACTCTGGCATTTCTAAGTTGTTAGGTATAACCGATCTAAATTGCCTCTCTGCTACGGATTCAGAAATTTCCCTGTTATTTCTATCCTGAATTCCTACGGTTTTCAATCTTCTTGTTAAATCTTCAACTCCCGGGTTTCCTAGACCATGTTGCCTCATTTGTTCATTCAGTTTTTGCTGCACACAAGCTGCAACATAACTGTCAATCTCTGAGATATGTACGTATTCACGATTCAAATTGGGATCCTGTGGGGGAAGAGACACGTTTTGGGGTCTTTTTGTTTGCTGTGTGATCATATTTTGAAATTTTGACATGATCGGGTTTCTGTTTAACTGTGACTCAGGATTTCCAGTAAGATTCCTATTTGATTTTGGCCGTGTTCCAGTCTCACGATCAGGGTTATTAGCCACTTGGGGTTCCACACTCCTAACCGAGTCACTAGAGCTTTGTCCTCCTACCGCTCCCAACTCGAGCGAGTCCTCAAATGATTCTTCGTTCAAGCTAATATCGCGCCTAAAATAGATTCTGAGCATTTCGCATATGACCTCAAGCAGAATAACTTTGTTTCCTCTATCCACATCGTCAGTCTCTTTTGCACGGGCAACTCGTTCGAGGTAGTGATAAAGTCTTGATTCATATGCCGGTTCTGATCTGAGGTTGAGATTTATCTCCATCTGTTGTAGCATTTCTGGTACTATTTCGTATTCCTCGCTAACCGTACGAAAGCTCTCAATCTTGGTATTGTTCTTGATCTCACTTCGCATTCTAGCTCGCAACTCTCTTTTCTGAGCATCTATGGATCCTGTTACAGGAATTCCTCTAAGAACTAGTTCGTATGTTAACTCTTCGAATTCAAGGTCATCTAAATTAATTCTGAGATAATTATCCATGGTTCGTGTTAACAGTTATTATTTATGTACAATATTATAAAAAGTAAAAATGAAAATGATAAAAAAAATTCAAATGTAATTTCAACTCTCATTCATTCACTCAAACACAATTTAATCATACTACCAAATTATCGAATTCAATCCAAACTAAAACTAATCGTACTAACTTAATCACTCATTCACTCACTCGCATTTACTCAATTGTTCTTAAATAATACTATTCAAACTGATCTAACGCAAACTGAACTTTATATGATTTTGAGCTCAATCCAAAATTATTTAACTAAAGACCCATTAAAGTTGGGCGCCAAAATGTAACGCTCTTCTTACAAACTGCGGACTGAGCGTTACATTGCTTAGTCCCTGAAAATGCGGAACGAAATATTTCTTTTATAACCTGCAAACGACTTATGCGCCACTCCCTAAAGGAGGTCGTTGGCGGAAGATTTTTCAGGGATGCCCGGCCTGAAACTCCCAATCTGCGGGCGAGTCTGTCGAAACTATTTCAAACCAATTCAGGAACGTACGAAATCAAAATTCACTCAAAATCACATTAAAAACTTTTATTTTCATTAATAACTACGCAAATTACTTCGGTGGGAGTGCCAAATCCACCTTGCAATTTAAAATTCTATTTATTCGACCGCGAGTTTTAATACATTAGCAATTCAATTGAGTTTAATAGTTCATTCGAGATCTAGACCCGGGGTTCTCTAATACAATTGGTTCCTAATTCAAATTGAGCTCAATTTCTTATTCTATAGTGATCACTGACCTGATTAGACCCTTTTCACCTGTTCGGCTACACAGCTCCTCGACGACGAGACGGGGCGACGAATTCCGCACCTATTTGTGTGGTTATGTTCTCGCTCCACACATACTCTCCCTCGCGCGTGGCGCGTACGCGACTCGCTCACTCTCTCGGCTTGACGAAGAGAGGTTAGAATCGTTCGGCGCCTAATCGGATTTCGGTAGAACAGATTTTCCGACGGGTGGTGGGTGGTTGCTCACAGCTCACGGATTGGAAGCGTTTCCGTGTCCTTGGAGTGCGGTTGTATTGCTGGTTGCATAAAACACCACGAATTCACCACTTACTAAGCGCGAACTGCTGGAATTTACAATCCGATCCGAGTTCGGAGGACTTTCCGATCCAGCACCAGCTCCCACGTTAATGGGAATCTATTAACGTGAATATGGGTCTCAATAAAGCGACTTATTTGAACTTTCTCATTGCTGTTCTTACCTGGGCTTTTCTTAACCGTTGCTTATTTCATTCCACAAAATATGCTAGGCTTTTTATTAATTCTAGTCTTCAATTAATCCCTAAATGCGTTTAAGATTAATTTAATTACAAATGCTACTATTCGTTTTGATGGCACTTACTTTTCTTTGCTAGTTCAACTTTAACTATTAAACCAATTGAACACGTGTTGAAATATTTGGAAAAATTCACTTTTCTTAAAAAACGATCCGAGCTATTCAAGCACTCCAACTAAAGTGATTTGAATAAGATGGCTACTCTTTTGTAGTCCCAAGACTTTAGAGTAGACATTCAAATGTATTTGCGCCGTAAATTAACAAAACCTAATCGTTATCCGCAGTGTCCTTGAGCGAACCAATTGCATCATTTTGCGTCGTGGAAATTTAATATAATTTCGTTACTCTCGCCTACACATTCAAGTTCCACATTCGAGCAGATTTGGATTGGATAATGTTGGTAGGGTTTCGAGTAGCTTAAGCCATTTGCAGTATAACGATAGGCGATTGATTTATAATAGTCAAAGGGTAAATGGTTGTAAAGTAAACGTTACAACTTAAAACAAAGTCTAAACAGATGAAAAAAAATATGCAAACATGTTACTGCTCAACACCACAATTGTGTTGGTTCGCCACGAAAGGGATATACGTGAGAACAAAAGATGTTTACAAAGTTCTTACAGATAGATTAACACGGAAAATCTGAACACAAACCACTGCCACACAGGAATTTGGATTGGTCAATACATTTAACTGTCGAATGATTGCACTGTTGTATTTTCTACAAAACGTTCAAAAAATCTCGCTTTTTTTACTCAGCATCACTATAGCTGGCAGTGGTGACCAACATAAGGTTATCAATCTTATCTTATTTTCTGTATTCCTTTATGATTTTTTTTCGGGAGCGCAATATTTTTTTAACTAGAATTATGCCGAAAATATTTTTAACAATTTATTTAGGAATTGCACCAAATAATCCTTTATAAACCCTTTAGAAGATTGCTTTACTTTTTTCTTTAAGAAATCGTTCTTGAAGAATAATTTGTCTTCAAGAATCTTTCAAGTTGTAAATGCAAGGTTGTTATTCAGTATTCCTCTAAAAGCACTCCTTCAGGAATGTTATTATTATAAGCTTTATAAGCTTTCAGCCCTTGGTTCACCTCAGTCATTCAGGAATGTTTTCAAAAGTACTACGGAGTAATTCAAAAGATTCTTGCAAAGGCTTCATCAAGTATTTCTCGAAATATTAATTCAGGAATCTATCAATTATATCTCTGAGGATTCATCTAGAAGATCATCTAAATAATTCCTGGAAAAATCAAGAAAAAATACTACAAAAACATTACCAATGATTCATTCAGAACCAGATATTCTTCCAAGAAATTACATCGGGTTTCCGTCGGAGGAAGAGAAGCCCTTCTAGAATTACTTTAAACATTCTTCTCTTTCTTTCAGGGAATCTTCTAAATATTCCATTGGTGATTTTCCACGAAAGTCAAGTATTTCTCCATAGATTCTTCAAGTATTTCTCAATTATTCCGTCAAATAACTCTTTCAGATATTTCTCCAATAATTAAACTTGGAATTTCCTCAACATTCATAACTTATCTTGGCGTCCTTTTTAAGATGCCTTAAGAATTATTTCCTAGGATAACTTCAGAAATCCAACCAAAGCTACAAAAAAATCTGCAAGGATTCTTCAAGAAGTTTCTCTAAGGTTTTACTACGAGATTCATCCTAGAATTTCTCCAAGAAATTCCCAAATTAAATTTTTAGATGGACTTCTGTAGGAGTTCCGTAGGAATTCTTTCGAGAAATCCTTCTGGACTTCCTGTAACAAATTTTTCAATATCCATCAACTATAGGAATTTTCTCGAGAATTCCTTCAAGAATTTTTGCTAGTATTCCTCTGGGCACTTTTCAAAACAATTCAATGCCGATTTTTGATAAGACTCCTTCATAATTCTTCCAAATAACCTTTCGAAAAATCATTCTAAGTTTCCATGACGCATCTCGGTCAAGAATTTCTCCAGAATTTAGGATTGATTCCTCCAGAATTATTACGTTACTTTTTATGTAATTATGTGAGCACTTCTAACAAATATACAAAAAAGAAAGAAACAGAATAAAAGCCCTTCATTCCTTTGTTTTGAGGGGATGAAAATTATATGCTTAAATGGTAAAGTAACAGATACCCTATCTTATCAAAACAAATAATTTCTCCAGAAGTTTCTCCAAGGATTCCTGCTAAGACTATTTTTCCACTTTCTACAGGAATACTTTAAGAATGTCTAGAAGCATCATTCTAGTGATTAATGCAAGAATAGGAATTCATAGAGGATATCCATCGGGAATTTTTCAGGAATCGATTCAAGAATTCATACAAGTATTTTTTCAAGGATTTCTTAAATATTTCTGTTGGAAATTATCACAAGATTCTGTCAGATTTTCCTTGATTATTTTTTTCATAACATCTCCAAAGCTTCTACCAAAGATTACTTTTGGCATTTTTCCAGGAATCGATTTAGGATTTCTCCTGAGGTTACTAAAAATTCTAAAGGAATTTCTTCAAAGAAGCCTTTAGAAATTGCTCCCAAACTTCGTTCAGGAATTTTTACAGAGATTTCTTTAGTAGTTTATCCAATAAATTCTCTTGCGATTTCTGCGAAGATTCGATCAGATTTTATTCAAGTAATCTCTCAGAATTTCTTCAATTGATTTCATTCATTCATTCTTAAACTGATTTTCCCTGGTATTTTACAAATAATTTTGTACAAGAAATCTTTTGGGATCCTTTCATGCAAGGATTTCTTTATGTATTTATTTAATTACTCCTGCAAGAGTTTTCCGGAGATTCTTACACAAATTCGACCAAGAAATTCTATAGGCGTTCCTCCAGAGGATGCATTGAGTGTTTTTGCTAGATTTTTTTTTAGAAATTCCTCTAATAAGCCTTTTTAAGGATTTATTAATTCCTCCAATGAATACTTTAGAAACTCAAATTAAAAAATATAAAAATATAAGAATTTTTTTAATTCTCACGGAAATTCCTCCAAGAAATTCTATTGGAATTTCTTCATACATTTTTAGGAAATTGTTTGTGATCTCTTCTGGTAATCAATTTTTTTTTGGAAATTCTTTTGGTAATTCTCTTGAGATTTTCTCGGTCGTTCCGTTGTAAATCCTTGTTTTTTTTTTAATTTGCAAAAGTGTATCTCATAGAACTTCAAAAGTAATAACAAATGGAATTCCATGAATAATTATCAGAAGTAATTTGCAGAGGAATTACCATAGAAGCTTTTAAAAGTTGTCACTAAAATTTACAAACGAATTGACCAATTAATTTTCAAAGTACCTGTCGAATGAATGTCGACTATTGAACTATTGAAAGAATTACAAAAGTAATTGGCAAACGGACTGCTGGTGAAACTTTAGAAGAGATTGTTAAAATCCCGTGATAAATATCTAAAGCAATTGCCCAAAGAATTTCAATAAGTTATGTCAAAGATATTTTCTTAAATAATAACCTACCTAATTCAACTTCGAATATTATTGACGAGTAAAATCCAAAAGAGTTTTCGAACCAGATTTCGAAGGAAGTGCCGAAATAGTTTTCAAAAACATTTGCAAAGAAAACCCCAAGAATGGGAATTTTTGGATCAAATCCAATCAAAGCATTTCCCAAGAATTTGTCAAAAATACTCCACCAAAAAATATTCCAAAATTTTTTTCAGGTAACTCACAGAAAATTTGCCGAATGAATTACCAGAAAAATGCCAAATGAATTACCCAATCATTGGCATAGAAGTTTCAACAAAAGTGTTGAAGTTATTTCGAAAGTAATTACCAGAGGTTTTCTCAAACGAATTTGAAAAAAAAATCAGTGAAAAGTTGCAGACGGAATTCCCAACGAAATTTCCGTGAAAATAAAAATCTGAAGCCAATTTTGTAGCATTACCGATAATTAGTTGAAGAAGTTTCCAAAGGAATTGCCTAACAATTAATCAAAAGAATCGCCAAAGAAAATTTTCAGAGCAATTGCCGAATGGATTTCCAAATTAATGTTTAAAGATATTCCTTAACGAATTTGAACAAGGGTTTCCGAATCAATTACTGAAAAAGATACAAAAAAAAATCCGAATACTTCAGAAATTATTGTAAATGATGTAAAAATTCTCACAGGGTTTCCTCCAAGAAATTCTACTGGAATTCCTCAATGAATCCTTTATGAATTCTTCCATGATTTTTATCAGAATTTTTTCTATTGATACCTTTAAAGATTTCTTTAGCGATAACACCAGTTGTGCCCGGATTTCCTTCACGAAACTTCTAAGAAATGTTTCTAACGATTTCATCAAGCATTTTTTTTTTCCATGTCCGGAGTTTCAAGAACTCTTTTTGGGAGATCTTTTACGATTCATCTGGGAAATACTTCAAGGACTTCTTTACAAATTCTTCAAGATTTCCTTCGAAAGTTGCTACAGCGATTCCTTAGGAAACTTCTCCTTCAATTCTGAAGGGATTTCTTTAGTATTATGTATCATATTAAGAACTCCATAAAGAGTTTCTTAAAGATTTCCACAAACGATTCCTTTGGAGCTACTCCACATGTTCTCTTCAACATTTTTTCAGAGAAATACTTTAGGAATTCCTTCATGATTTTTTAGAAATTTCTTCAAGTGTTCTTTTTGCACTGCCCTATACGATTTTCTTTTTGAAGTCCTTTCAAAGTTTTCTTAAGAATTTGTGCAAGATTTCTTTTGTCTTACCTGCAGGGATTTCCTCAGAAATTCCTCTAACGATTGCTGTAGGAAATCATCCAAAGATTTCTTAGGCAATGTTTTCAAGTCCTCTTTCACAATTCTTTCAAGAATCTTTTAAGAAATTTAAGTAAAGATTTAATCTTTTCTCCAAGGATTTTTTTTTTCAAGTTACGTATAAAGATTCGTTCATGGATTTCTCAAAGGATGAACACATTCATCCCCAAAGAATTCCTGCACAAACTTCCTCAAGGGGTCTTACAGAAATTCCTCCAAGGAAATATATAGAAATTGTTTTGAAGATTGTTTTTTTTTTATTTGCACCAAAGAATTTGGAATTCTTTGAGGTTTCCGACATTGATTTTTTAGAATAATTATCTAGGCGTTTCATAAGTAGTTCTTCCAAAAATCCCTTTGCTTGCAAATTTTCTTCAGGAATGCTTTAAGTAAATACTCATAGTACTCCTAGTACTTCTAGTACTACTTCATAGACTGTAGTAATCCTTCAAGATCATCATCAAATATGCCTCCAAAATCAACCCAATGATTCTTCCCTAACACATCTTAGAATTCAACTAGGCGATTCTTCAAGGATTTCTTTAGCAATTTATACAAAAACTCCTACAGACATTTTTACAAGGATTTCTTCGGGAATTCATTCAAATTTCTTTAGAAAATCTCCCAAGATCCATTCAGATATGGCTCCAAGCATGATTTCAAAAAATCACCATAGATATTTCCATGAGAAACTCCTGCAAGATTCCTTCTTAAAGAAATCTCTAAAATCAATCTTGAAGAAATTCCTTAAAGTCATACTGAAGGATTTCTTGAATGACTTAATGAACACTTCCGAAGGGGTATTTCTAAACGACTGATTGAAAAAAATCCTACCAAAAATCTTAAAGGAATTCCTGAAGGATTTCTTGAGAATTTTTTGAAGAAATTCCTGAAGAAATGTTATAGGAGATTGTCCCCAAAACTCGCCAATATCTTGAATTTCATCAATCTGACGCAAAACCTGCATTCAGATGATCGAATGGTATTATATTCAGCTTTTAATTTATGGAAAAATATTTAAAATTGGTTGAACAAAACGCAAGATATAAGAATTTTTATATTTTAAAAAGTTGTAAACTCGACATTGAGATAAAACTAAAAAAACTATTCTACTTTAAATTTTTTGAAGCACGGTTTCGAAATCAGCGCTGAATTATGCTTCAAAAATGTTGGACGTTGACAGACTTTCGTTTTATTGTGTAAACTAATGTAATAGAACTTCATGTGTTCCCCATTCCAATAACTCTTGATAATCACGAAGAGGCCCCTATATACCTATCAGCAGATTGGCAAGTATTGAACTTATACTTATAGGAATCTTTCGCTAATCACAGAACTTTATTCAAATTGGGCCTACGAATTTAGGGGGCCTCCAAATCAGGGAAGGTTTATTACACTAGACCTGCCCTGATTTGGAGGCCCCCTGAATTCGGTGGCCCGGTGCGGAAGGCACCCACCGCACCCCCTTGCTACGCCACTGCTACAAATTGTACGATATCATGATTATACTCATTTGTGTATGAATATCTTTGTCAACACTGGAGCAACAGTTTGTATGTGTATCAACAAAAACGAATAAGAGAGCATGTATTGCGCATTGCGCAGTTAAAAGTGCGACGAGGAAGTGCGGATTCTCAAATAAAAGTGCGATTTGGTGTCTGATCGTTTCGGTGTCTTCACCGCACTTATTCAGTAGCTCATGATGAATAAGTACGGGGAAGACATCGGAACGATTTGATGCAAATTCGCACTTTTATTTAAGATTCCGCATTCTGTCGCAGTCCAGTTAGCAATGCAATAAACTATACCACAGAACTAATGTTTGTGCTTAAACGGTATCTTGAAAACTTCAAGGAAAGACATAAAATTGATTTACATGCAGCTGCTTATTAAATAAATTTAATATACCGAATAAAGAATAAAGCCAACTTATAAATTCATGAACTACAAGTCAGGAGCGGGGGTGTATAGAGAGACACTGTAGTAGCATCGGCACATCCGATAGATTTGCAACGACAACTGTAACGACAAAGAGGATTTTCATTGGGCAGACAATTAAACGTTCCATAATAAATGCAAAATTTCCCATAAATAATTCGAAAAGTCCCAGTGAAGAAACAGGGGTGTAAGCAGTAATAAATTACAAAAGTTCCATAAACAAATAAAAAAATGCATAAATAAATCAAAAGTTTCCATAAATAATTGATTTTCGAGCAATTAAAAAAGTCGAAAATGCAATGAATAAATCAACTGTTGCAATAAAAGAAGCAATTTTTCCCACCAAATAACTTCGAATTTTCCATAAATAAATCCGATTTTTCCATAATAAATTAAAAAACTCACAATAAAAAAATATCGAAAAAGCAATAAAAAATTCAAAAAATGCAATAAAAAAAGACTAAATTACCCATGAAAAACAAATGCAGGAAAGTCTGAGGCAGTGAAATGCTGAATCGCACTTATATGACTGTAACGACTGAAAAGCCTGCTTAACTATGATTGCAATTTACCGAGCAATCGCTTGCTGTCCGAACTCGCTATCGCTCGTCGGACCTAAAAAAGGGATAACATCTATGTTTGCATTATACCGGGCAAATTATTGGATCTGTGGTTTTCCTAGAACCGAAACGATGCAGTTGCGGTGCATCGGATATCGGAAACTTCGGCGGCCTTCTGCCGCCTCAGTTCCTCAATCCTCTATGCGGCTTCGCCGCATGGTCTATGTATTTTTTTGGCTCAAAATGCATTTACGTTTATTGCTCGTTTTTTGACATTTATTGATAATTTATTTTTTTATTTATTGCACTTTTTAAATTATTTATTGCTTTTTCGATATTTTTTTATTGTGAATTTTCTAATTTATTATGGAAAAATCGGATTTATTTATGGAAAATTCGTAGCTAATTGGTGGGAAAAATGGTTTTTTTTTATTGCAACAGTTGATTTATTCATTGCATTTTTGACATTTTTAATTGCTCAAAAATCAATTATTTATGGAAACTTTTGATTTATTTATGCATTTTTTTATTTGTTTATGGAACTTTTGTAATTTATGACTGCTTACACCCCTGTTTCTTCACTGGCACTTTTGGAATTATTTATGAAGAATGACCACTTTCTTATGAGTCGTTTATATTTTAGTCATTTTCATTGACAACATTTCCCTTATGCTACAGCAATAGCACGGTACTTAATATCGGAATCGGATATTCTGCTTTTGCTGTTGGCTTTCGTTTTTCTGTGTTTGGATCATCGAGAGAAATATTGAAAACGGATGAAATATTCATGAAGCGTATGTATACTTTTTATCCGTATGCACACAAACATTCACACATGGCTTTGTCATGCAGCAGAAAGTGAGATACAAAGCCAACAGCGACAAATACATACATTACATGGTCCATGGGTTTGGGAACCAAGGGTCCATTTTGCAACATTCAACCGTCGTCGCCGTCGGAAAGTGAATTTCATACGCATTGGATTATAAATATAGAACACTCGTCGAAGTGTCATCCAATTTACAGATGAATTTCATTTCGCCGAAAACAAAAATGTCATCGGAAAGCTTTACTTTATCCAGTTAACGTGTGACTGCCGCCCATGCCCATGGGTTCTCCGGTTATGAATCGCATTCCGGGAACGAAAGCGGGGTGAAGGCGAAAGTGTGTAGTTAATTTTTTATTCTTTCTATTGTTTGCTCTCACTTTTTGTTCATTTATTTATGAAGAATGCCCCTTCCGAAGTGTGTGAGGTGGCGGGAAGGATTCGGCCGTCCTCATTCGAGCGGTATATATTTGACTCCTTGAACCCTCGCTCGCTTTTCAGAAGTCTCCTCCCCGTCCATATGTAGTGTCGGAAACTGGAATCCATATTTTAGCAACATTACTGTACAAACACCGCACTGACTGCCGCCCTCGCGTTCTTCGGCAATCGCCACCATGTTGTAAAGCAGTGGTTCCCAATGAGAGTTTAACAATTTTCATTGATTTCGTAGCAACAGCTTAGATGAGAAGAAATCAGCTTTGGCATGTAATGTCAGAATTTGGTTTGCAGGTGAAGGATTCCTTGACCCTTAAAAGCCCTAGACCAGTGGTTTTCAGATCGTGTTCCACGGTGCACTTGTGCACCGCAAAGCCTTGGCAAGTGCACCACGACAGTAGTCTTTTGTTGTGAACATGCCACAAGTTTAAATACTCAATAAGTAAATAGACTAACAACTTAAATGACTGATAGCAATGTTATTACCTTCAAGAAAATGGGAACAAAGCAGGAAGACTACTAATTTTAAAAGTTTCTTAACTAATATTTCCTAGATTCTAAGGAGAGATCTTCCAATTATTTCCAACTTATTTACCACCAACCACCTTAAGGCGAAACTGGAAGCATTTCCTCTTTTTTTGGTTTTTGATTTTTCATTAAATAACGAAGCAATATTTTTAAAATCGGTTTTCGTGCACATGTAGAGTATGAGTCAAGGTGTCATCTGATTTTTTTTTTCACGATGGAAAATGTTTTCGTTTTTGCAGAAACCACTTTTTGAACAAAATTTAACAAAAAATGGTTTCTGCAAAAATGAAAAACATTTTCCACCAAAAAACAAAAAATCAGAAGATACCTTGATGTATACTCTACATGTGCACGAAAACCGATTTTGAAAATATTGCTTCGTTATATAATGAAAAATCAAAAACCAAAAAATGAGAAAATGCTCCCAGTTTCGCCTTAATGGAAGTTTGTTTACGATTTATAGAGGATTTTTTTCTAAGAACTTGTTTGATCTATGGATGTCAATTTCTTGAGGTTTGTGCTAACGTAGAACCTCGACAATATACATAAAACGCGACGAGAGACACTTATAGTTTATACAACAAATTAAAAGGAATTAAATTTACCTTTTAAGTCGTACGCTTTCGGGCTCGACGTTTCCCATCGACAGGACGATGTCCGACTGATTACATGGAGCACTAATACAATCGTACTGCGCACAGTACTCGTCGAAAAAGTTATTGTTGTTTTACTGAATTCTCAGCATAGTCAAGTTGAAGAGGGGGGATTGTATTGGGGGCTCGTCTTCGTTCATGAGAGGACGATCAGCTGTGGCGATGTACATAGATTCCCAGGCGTTTAGTTGTGCAGCTTTTCTAACGTTCTTCACCAGCTTAGCATTCTCCCAATCCACAGCATGGTCCAAATGTGTAGTGTGTACTGCTAAACTGGATTCATTGGCTCATTCATTTTCGACTGCGTGTTTATGTTCACGAAGGTGAATTTTGAGTTTCCTCCAAGTTTGTCCAATGTAAACCGCAGGGCGGTTCTGACACGGAAGCAATTTATTTCTGAAAAGTGCACCGCGAGACAAAAGGCCTGAAAACCCCTGCCCTAGACGAACTATGTTTTTCAAACGGTTTTACTCAAAGACCATACAATGAAAAAACTTGGCACAAATTTCCAATTATATACGATTAGTTCGTCTTCCAATATCTGGGAATGGCATCCCCCTGACCCCTCCCCCTATCTGGATATTGAGAAAAGCATAGCCACAAGGGTATTTTTTGGCAATTTTATAGAACCTCACACATAAAATGGTCGCTCTATGCTATGACCATGCTGCCGCTATGCAACCGGTTCCGGATGTTCCGGATTTCGGTTCTTCCTGGCCATTTTAACTCGTGATTCTTGGAGAATGGTGTCTTTCGGTACACAGCGTGTTTTCCATTATTATTCGCAATCATATTCTCTCTATTCTCATTAAAACTTACACCTCTACCATCGAACATTTTCATTAACAGTTTTGGACCGTTTGAGAACTACCGGTTGTGATTACCGGATAAAATCTCCGGAGGAACCTGCTACATACTGTATACTAACAGTTACGTTCATAACCCATTTTTGTGGCTTTAAAAATTGAGTTTAGAGGTATCTTAGAAGTTTAGAGGAGTCTTAGAAGAATTAGTTCTATATACTTAACTCTTTATTTAGGAAATTTTATCTTTGTGATTAATCCACCTAAAAGTGAGTCAGGAATGCATTTTTTTTTCGAAATGAAGATAGAGTATTTGTGTTTTCTGCAAAGTAGAAGAGAAGCATATTGTTGGACAGTTTGCCGAACAAACCACTACCATATTCGTTCAACTTTAAGAGTTATGTGTCATTTTTAGTGAAGCACCCATTGAAATAGGTTTTCAGATATAACTTTTTCTAGGGATTTTTGGGAATTTTCGTGTATTCTACAAAGTTGTTCTTTGTGATGAAATACACCTCTTTCTGATCTTTTTCTTACTGGGATATCGCTCCAAGTGGAACAGATCCTGTGGTTCAACTCCCTGGAGGAGTTGCCCTCTTCCATTCTCCTTTTTCTTGTGTTTGTTCAGAAAAATGAGTGAATAAAAGAGGAAAAGATGTCTACGCTAGTGATTACAGCTGAGATTCCTCCTAAAAATCCTGCTATGATCTCTTCGGGGATTTGTACGAGAATTTGTTCGGAAATTTTCTTACAAATTTTCCAGCTGGGAATCAACTTGATTCCTTTAGGAATTCTTTCTGGGATCGCTCCAGGAATAATAATGAGAAATATTCAGAAATTTCCGGTAGAATCCAGGAAGTTTTGCAGAGATTTCATATCAGGCAATTTTTACTGGGAATCCTCCAGGAAGGAGGACTCTTCAGAGCAATTCCTAGAGAAAACCCAGTTGAAAATGTTTGAGAAATTCAATCAAGAATTCCTGGAGAAATTCTAGTAGGATTTTCTGCTGGCACTATAACTCTCCTTTAGAAATATCTAAAGGAATCCTTAAAAAATCTTTGAATGAGAAAGCAGAAGGAATTTCTGTAGAATACCTTGGAGAAAATTCTGGAGGAATCCATTAAGATATCACAGTAGAAATATGTATAAAAATATGTATAGGATTCCATGGAGAAATCTCTGAATCAATCAAACAAAGAATTGTTAGAATCCTATCAGACGTTTGTGAAGGAATTCCCATTGGCGTAGCCAGCATTTCCTTTTTTCCCACTCATTCTCTTGATAATCACGAGAAAGAGCGGGATGAAACTCTTCTATCTTTCTCTTTCTCGTGTTTGTTTAGGAGAGTATGTAAGAAAAAAAGAAAAAGCTAGCTTCGCAAATGGGAATTCCGAAAGGACTTCTCTAAAGATGTTTCTCTTAATGCCCCCAGGAATACCTGATGGATGGGCTTCTCTAGGGGATTCCTGCGAGCAGGGATGGCATTCCGCACTGAAAATGTGCACAGTGCAGCTCATTTTCATATTAAAACCGCGCACACTTGCACACACTGAGGAGCATGCCATCCCTGCCTGCGGGGATTGCTGAAGAAATACCTTCAAGGAATTTCTCCTGGAATTCATTCAGGGAATCCAATCCAGGTACTGGGAGTCTCCAGTTAGCCTAGTGGTTAAGGCTATGGATCGCCAATCCGGAGACGGCGGGTTCGATTCCCGTTCCAGTCGGGAAAATTTTCTCGAGTCCCTGGGCATAGTGTATCATTGTACTTGCCTCACAATATACAATTTCATGCAATGGCAGGCAAAGGAAGCCCTTCAATTAATAACTGTGGAAATGCTCAAAGAATACTAAGTTGAAGCGAGGCAGGCCAAGTCCCAGTGGGGACGTAGAGCCATAAAGAAGAAGAAGACTCCAGGTATTTCTTCAAGAATATCTTCATGAATTCATTATTCATGGGATTCCACCAGAAATTCTTCCGACGATTTTTTTAGGGATTTCTTCAATTTCTTCCCTCCAGGAAATCTTGCAGGGATTCTTTCATGAACTCCCATCTATTTCTCCAAGCATTTTTGCTGGGATTTCAAAAGCATTTTCCGATAATACTTTTGCAGTTAGTGCTCTTTGGAATCCTCTAGGAATTGTTTGTGGAATTCCAGCAGGACTTCTTAGAGAATTCTCACAACAAATTCCTGGAGGAATCCCATCAGAATTGCAGGAGCAACTTCAGCAAAAATTCTCAAAGGAATCTGAAGAGGATTTCTAGTAAGGAAATGAAGAGGAATTCCTGGAAAATCCCTAGAATTCCTGAAAAAAATCTGGGTGAATTTCTGAAATTACAGCAGGGGTTGCTGGATGGATAATTCCAGGAATCCCAGCACAAATGTGTAGAGGTAATCCCGGAAGTTAAATTGGATTTGATTTGATAAATTCAAAGAGGTATTTCTGGACAAAACCTAGCTGGTATTTTGTGGAAATTTGTAGTGGAATTTCTGGTGGAATTCTTAAAAAAAATCCCTGTAGAAATGACAGAGGGAACCTTCGCAAGAATCCCAGCGGATATTCCTAGAGTTTTTGGAGAAATCGACAGAGAAATGCCAACAAGAACTCTTGCAGGATTACAAGCGAAAGTCTTTGGAGAAATCTTCTTGGAATTCCTTCACAAATTTCAACAGAAATATCTACAAAAACACTCTTAAAGATTTGAAAATGGTCAGGCGGTCAAAAAGTTATCAAAGTTTTTTTAGTAAAAAAAAGGAAAAAAAAATAATTAAATCTTAAAAATTCATATTTTGCTAGATTTTGGAAGTTATTCATATTCTACAAGTTTATTTGAAACGTAATTCGTGAAAGATTCATGAAAAATACTGAAAATCGGTTGAAAATTGTAAAAGTTATGGCACTTGAAGTGAAAACACCTTCTTATTTCTCGAAAATTCAACTTTGAGGCGATTGCACCATTTCTAAATCTCAATATTTCTGGCACAAACTCAGAGGTTTTTTTATGTCATTTGAATCCAAAAAAGCTTATGAATTTTAGGTTTCAACAACGTTTCAAAAATAAGCCGCAACCTAGTGCATACGCTTCTACATCAGCCGTTTATGTTTTGCGAGAATATTACTTAAGTTCGATTTAGAATCCAATTAAGTTCAGAAACTGTTCAACATTAGTATAGTGTAATCTACCTTATTGATTTTAGATAAACTTGAAGTTTTTTTTTCGAAATGCTAGGAGAAATTCCTGATAGAGTCCTAGGAGAAGTTTTTGAAGAAATCTCGAAGGAAATACTGCTGCAAGCCTTGAAAGAGGTTTAAGAAAAAATATTTAAACAAAAAATTGGAAGTGTTCCATAATGAATTTCTGCGGTGATTAGTGAAGTAATCATTGGCAGAATCGTTACAGAATCTTTGACTGAAATCCCTAAATATATATATGAAGTAATTTCTGAAGGACTGTATGCAGTAATGCCAGAAGATATTCTTGGTGGAGTTCCTAAAGAAATGTCTGAAGGATTTGGTGGAGAAATCTCAAAGAGAATCCTTGTAGGATCTCCTGAAATAGTCTTTGGAAAAATTGCTGAAGCAATCAATAGAGGAATTTCTAAAGAAATCCGTGGAAAAACTCCTGGAAGCATGAGTGGGAAAATTTCGGAATGAATCCTTGGAGGAGTTCCTGAAATGAATTCTGGGATAAATTTTAAATGGAATTCATGCTATCCTTGAAGGACTTCCGCCAGAAGTTTTTGCATTTTTTTGCATACTCGGAGAAACTGCTTAATTTTTTGGATCCAAAGATGTCTTGCAAGACTTTCCAGAAAAACTTGGAGATAATCCTGCAAAAATATAACAAAAAAATTGACAAACTTACAAGGGAATTCTTGTAGAATTTTGAAGAATACTTACAAAATATTTCAGAGGGTTCATGAAGAAATTCTTAAATTTTCCTCGAATGAATCGTCAAAAGAATTCCTGCAAAAATTCTGAAAATATTCTTGCAAGAATAAGAATTATCAGAAGGGATTCTCTGGAAGTATTTCTTGAGAGAACCCGTGGAGAAGTTCCTGGTGGATTCGTTAGAAATATTATAATTGCTGAATTCCTTTCAGGAGCTCTGGAACGAATTTCTGAAGAACATTAATCCTTGGAGGAATTGCTGTCGAAAACATTGGAGAAATTTCTATAGGATTCCTTTCTAGAGAAACCAATTGGGCAAGATTCTGTGAAAAATCAACGAAGAAGTTAATGAAGAATCCTTAGAGGAATTCCTGGAGCAATTCTTGGAGGAAATCTTGTTGGAATCCTTCGAGAAATTCACGAAGGAAACCTCAGAACATTCTATAAAAAAATCCATTTGAATAAGTTTCAAACAAAACCTTGGAGGATTTTCTGAGAATTTATTGCAGGAATTCTTCGAAGAAACAATTCATGATACAACACTTGGAGGAGTTCTTGAAGGATTCCGTGGAGGGTAACCCAGAAAAGTACAAAGTGAAATGCTGGAAGGCATTTTGAAGTAGTTTCTGGCGCAATCCTTTTTTTACTCAATCGTTTATTTAATGCTCATGCGCCATCAGGCATAACGGAGCCGAATTCATTTTGAAACTATTTTACAATTTCCTATTTGTGACGCATCTCTAATGCCTTCCTTTTCTGGTTTCCCTCGGGCCCTGAGGGATGCACATAAATCGGATCTGGAAATACCGTATTCGGGGCATTCCCACACAACATGGTTGATGTCTTGATAGCCTGCACCGCAGCTACAACAATTGCTATCTGTGAGCCCTATTCGATAAAAATGCGAGCCCAGAGAGTAGTGATTGAACATAAGTCGACACATTATCCTGGTAAACTCTCGACGTATATCCATTATCCAACCCCATGAACCACGCCGTCTTCGATACATGTGGGAGAATTGAATGTAACCACCTTATTTTATGTATTATCTTTATTATTTAACGAGATTTTCAGCATAAGGCTGGTTGATCTCGGAGTAACCAACTGCCCAATTCTCCTGCATCACATGTTTGTCACCAACTGACCAAGGCATGCTGACAAACAATCGAAAAAAAAAATCGTTGAAGTCGATATGACGGTCATAAATATCGCCTTCCATAGCGCCCACATTGGTGAGTGAGCCCGTTTTCTAATTTCCCGGGATGACGCAATTCTTGTAGGGATGCCTCAAGAAGCCCTTTGAAAAGTTTCGGAAAGACTGCTTGAAGGAATTGCTGAAGAAATGCTTTGAGGTTATCATATAGGCTTTCTTTAAGTAGTATTTGGAGTTAGAGGATTTTCTGGAGAAGTTGTTATAGACATTTTTGAAGAAATACTCTAAGGATAAATTGCCAAGCGAATCTCTGAAGAAACTGTAAGTGTAATTCATGTAGGAACTCTAGCGGAAATCTTTTTAAGGACCCTTCAAGAAATATCTGAAAGCTTGCTTGGAGGATCATCAGTAAGAATTCAAGTAGTAATCATAGAGGAAACTCTAGTAGAGATGCTTGGAGAAACTCCAAGTGAAATCTCATGAAGAACTACAGGCGAAATACTATGAAAACTTTCAGAATCTCAAAAAATATTCCACGGACTAGCATAACAAATGGACTGGATAGCCACTAAAACGTTTAGAAAATCCTGCATTTCAAATGCACAATTGGTCAAGCAGTTGAAAAGTTATTGGGCTCTAAAGTTGAAATTTTGAAAAAGAAGAAAAAAAATCTTAAAAACTTATATTTTGTGTGATTTTTATGATCGGTTGAAAATTGAGAAAGTTGTGGCGCTTAAAGGGAAAGCATCTTTTTATTACTCGAAAATTCATTTTTGCTCTAAATCTTAACATTTTTGGCTCAAACTCAGAGGTGTCTCTTTTTGTGTGATTATAAATCCAGAAAAGCATACGAATAAATTTTGAAAAGTAAGTGACCTCAGATGGCAACACTGGGGTGTTGCATCATAACACCGGTTAACATAGGGGCTACATATTGGGACGAAGAAGTTTGAAGTTAGGATATTTTCAATGATGAGACAACACTTTTTTGATGGCAACACTGCTCAAGTACATGTTAACTGATTCAAGTGAAAATAGGCAAATACATAGAACTTCGCATTGGTATCAAAAGTTATTCAGAACGCCATTATTCAATTAAACCAAACCATTTCAAAAGCTGGTAACACTGCTGATATAGATAAAAAATAATCAAATAGAGTCTAGACACCTACAACACGGTGGTTCGGTGGTTCTATAGGAATCCATGTTGTGCTTGTGAGAATCCTAGAGCTTCTTGGATTGGATTTCGCCTAATAAAGGGTGTAGGCAAATATCTCAGACGTCACAAGATAACGCCATACTTTCCTTGGCAAAGTTATAAGTACATACTGACTTACAATTAGTTGTCAATTTGTTCGATATCGACGCTATGCAAAAATAAATAGTTGCGATACACCCTCTTGTATAGTGGAAGCACTCACGTTCTCAAATCGTTCAATGCCAAAACGTTGAAAAGTTAAAGAATAGGTTTCTAGAATAAAGAACTCACTATTTGCTTATATTACTCGTTTTCGATGTTTTGACCTCTCGACGTTTTGGCATTCGATATTTTGTCTTTCGACGTTTTGTCCCTATCAAGTCATTATGCCATATTTTAAGATCTAGTGAACTTGGAATAACGGTGTCTTTGGCAAAGTTGTTCATAAGAACATTCACCAATTAGTTAGTGATTTCACCGCTAGGTGGAATTAGTTATAAATTAAAGTTACAGATTTCTTTATCTCTGGATCGAAAATCGATAGAAAAGGGTCGTCTTCGGCAAAGTTGTTCAGAAGGACAAGAACATTCTTTCTGGTGATGTGCCAATTATGTAGTTGTTAGTTTCGCCGCAAGATGGCGCTAGTTATGAAGTAAAGTTTCAGACTTCTCTTTCTCGAAACCATAGGGAATAGAAAAATGATGATTTCGGCAAAGTGGCTCAGTGTTGCCAGCTACTACAAGATTCCTGTGTTATAAAATGACGCCAAAGATGCCACTTGATTATACATTATCTTTATTGAACAATCGAATTAGATATTTTATATCAAAACCATGTTGATAGATGCTTGACCTTATCCCGTGTTGCCATTTGCAGAGACAATTTTGGGAAAGCAAATTTTACAAAGAGTTCCCAAGGTGAATTTAGTTGGTTGATTATGTGCCACGTTTATTCAAACTCCAATAAACAAATTCGCAGATTAATGGGACAGCCGGAATCATCGAGACAGGGAGAGATAACAAGATGTAAAATATCGAGCTAATAAGGTTCGACTGTACACGACTGATCTTTGGAGTCCCACTTGGTAACCCCTCCTTCCAGAGGATGCTGTTTGTGCTGCAGCATTGTCGAACTGCGACGGACGGACGGCCAGCACGCCGGGACTAATATTCAAATGGAGTTCCTCTCTTCGACGACGACAACGACGACCCCGATGCGGTGGTGACCAGGGTGGAGGCTCGGAAGCACCAAGCATGGCGACCTTTTTCCATGCTCTCACCTGGATGAAACAAAGCGAAACAAGCTATTCACCAACCCTGGCTGCTCTGCGCTGGCATGGGTAGCGGCGAATGGTCGACCTCGACGGCCGTATTGTCCCTATTATCTGGTACACACACGTGTCGACCCATCCCCCGCAAACTTAGCGTGGATCTCCTCTCCAGCAACAACGCGCGGTGGATCCGAATGTTCAAACGGAACGAATAAAACATTTGCTCTTACATATGTTCCACGCATAATTTATTCATGTTCATACGAAAGGTAGATGGTAACTGGTCTGATGATGGTACGCAATGCTCTCGTATAGGTACGGCAGAATGCGTGGCATCACGCCATTTCTGCTTGTACAGAAGTGGAGAACGGAGACCAGAACACATTCTGCACTGTAATTGCGATGTAATGTGGGGTCTGCTACATCCTACTAGGTACCTACTATCAGCATTTTCGATTATGTTATTTACACCCGGTTGTCCCACGGACCAACCGACGCGGCCACGCGTCTGCTGTAAACCTGTTGGAAATGGTTTGTTTATCGACCGGTTAGCGGCTGACATCTTGAAGGTATAATACCGAATCGACATTGTATGGATGTGAAGCGAGCCTTCAATTTCTCATGGAGTTTTGTATTGGATTACTATACGGAGATAACATGAAACTTATTTTTACTGAGTGTTTTTTTTACTTTTCTTCTTGCGCATGTAATGACGACTGGGACAGAGTCTGTTTCTCAGTTTAGTGTTCTGAGAGTTTCCCTTGTCAATGACTATATCGCATGTAAAATATTGTGTGGCAGGCACGAAGATACTCTATGTCAAAGGAAGTCGAGGAAATATCCTTTACGAAAAGTTCCTGGTCCGACCGGGAATCAAAATCATCACCCTCAGTATGGTCTTGCTGGATACCCATCGGATGTATAGGCTTTGGGGCTCCTCAGACAATTTCTTAAGAAATTTAGGAAATTCCAATCAGAACTACTAAAGAAATTTGCCTGTCCATGAATTGGTGCTTGTCTGAGGATAGTAGTATTCATCTAACTACTATTACATAGCCGTTCAACTCGAGAACGCATGGCAAGAAGATCGTCGTTGTGATTGTGTTGCTCAACAATGGCCCTTTGTCAATTTCAATTTCTGTTCAATTTCTCTTATCGCTCGCTTGCGTATCTATCCACCGTATTCTTTCATTACTTTTCTTACTCCCTCTTACTTCGAGTAGTATCCATATCACCGAAAAAAGCCAAATCAAATTAATTATGATAAAGTCATGCGGTGATTCAACCTAGTAAAAATATAAACTATTGTTTGCTTCTCCTGTTATGCACCATGCAATGCAGTGCATGGCTAACTACAGTGCTGCATTCTTCAATATATGGTATATGATTGGTCAAAATTACAGCGTTTTTGATTGACGTATAAAAAAGTTATAAACATTTGAATGAAAAATTATTTTGACCAAAAAATTGCTGTACGGACAATTGGCTTCTTTAGTGGTGTTGAGATAATTCCATATTCTGAATCTGCATGCCAAACTGAGCCGAAATCCAAATTTTCATCAATTTTAATGCCCGGGAACCTATATAAAAATCAATATGAAATTTGTATGGGAGCGATTTGTCGAATCACCCCTCGTCGCATTTTGTACTGAGCGAAGCTGTCAAGCAGTTGCCCAGCTGTCAAAAGGTGATTTCAAAAAATCTCTTTGAAATTGATTTTAGATACCAAAATAAAGTTCTAAAAATCTGAAAAAATCATAGCGGCTCAGAAAAAGGTGCTCTTTTGTTTAAAATAAAAAATCATTGATTTTTTCTTAATTTAAAAACCCAATTGTTTGATACACTGTACATATATCAACGAAAAAGTGAGTATGGCACGGAAAATTTTGTCATCAATGATCTGTCAGGCAATTTAAATGCTTTAGCCATTTCAATTTGATGAAAATTAATTCGTAGTCCAATTAACATTTCATCCATGAAACAGAACTAGTTCGCATCTGCATAATGCTTAGGCAAGGCCGGATTTACAAATGTGGGGGCCCTCTTTTTAGAGGATTTTTTTTTTTTTTCATTGTAGAAAAATCCAGACAATATGGAAAATTCTTCCAAAAATTAGGGTTGTTATTGAAGAAATTAGGCCGATACAAATATTTCCCGAGCAGAAAAGAATAACAACAGCATAAAAAATTGCGTTATTTTAGCAAAATAACTGCATAATGGAATTAGTAATTTTTATGTTATTAACATAACATTTTGAGTTATAAACTTGTCTGTCATAAGCGGCAAAATAACAAGTCACATAACAAACATTTGTTCCTGGAAAATCAATTCAATAACATGTTTTGTTAGCGTCAATAACAACCTAATAGCAGTGAATTCGGGAAATGTTTCAATAACAAACATTCCGAAAGCAAAATTAGTTATGATATTGAACGATCGCATATGCTGTTGAATAGGATGCTGAAGTGGATGCGATATGCGTACACTTTACTCGTGGTTAAATGGAAGCAAGTACGTATAGGGTAGGACGGGGCAAGATGGCCACCCGGGGCAAGATGAGCACCCCTCTGTTTTACTACTTTTATGGTGATTTTTGCCCAAACAGCTTCATAATCCATTAGAATAAAGTTCATCCTGTTTATGAACCTGATATAAGGTACTTCATAACGAACTAATTGAAAAATATCGTCAAATTAGTCAATAGCATGGATTTTGAGCATTTTCTTATAAGAAATCATCAGAATGAAATAAGGTTTTTATGTCACAATATATTTTTTACCGTAATTCTGGTTATCAGCCAACATTACTAGCTTACTGCAAAGCATTTTAACTTACATTAGAAAATATTTTCTAAAAACAAACATGAAAATTTATTCAATTTAAGTTATTACCCTATAGTGGGGCAAGTTGAGCACCCCTGATGGGAATATAGAAAATATTTTGAAATTATTGTAATCCAGTCAATAGTGCCGAACTGTGCCAAACACAAGTTTCCGTGTCCTCTACAACTATTTGGTTGCGTAAATTTAAAAAAATAAGCCACTTAATAATCGTTTATTGTTTTTCGGGTCATTTTGTATAAAGTATTATAATTACATTATTTTTTCAATATTAGAGAAAGAAACAGATTATTTTAGAACGTGATACCATAGCTATAAACAAGATTTACTATATCAATCACTGTGTGGCCAATTTATTGTTAAAATATTAAGATTTTAATGAAGTGCTCTTCTTGCCCCGTGGGGGTGCTCGTCTTGCCCCGCAGCATGTTCGAACTGACCATAAAACATCTTTTTTGTTTAGTCAAAAAAATAATCCTTGTTGTGCATTTTGAACCCTGCTATGTTTATGGGTGGTAGAAAACATGATATAGAAAAGAACTACTGAGAGGTACTTTGAAAAATTGTGATCACTTCCAATAAATTCAACGTGATCCTTAGGGTGCTCATCTTGCCCCGCCCTACCCTATGGCTTCCACTTTAGCATCCTATCCTACAATTCTACATCATATAGGACTTCGTGATGACTGAGAATGTTATACATATTTATACCAACATGTGAGAAGGGCGGAACAATTATTGCGAACTTCAGTTTCTCTCTTCCCTCATAGGCGCATTTTCAACTATTCGTGTATTTTTACCACAAATAGGTAGATCCGACTTCATCCTCTGGAACGACAAGAAAAACATGTGAAAAAAAACAAACATATTTCTGAAAAATCCCATTTAAAACTATCTACAATTTTGGATTCAGCTGTCTGTATTAGATTCGTTCAAACAAGTTTACTCAATAAGTTTGACATTTTTATAATTGAAATTCTCATGTCAAAGGCGGAATCTGGAACGTCCCTTTCAAACCCCACCTTCAATATCGTTTGCTATGCTCTCGTTTTGATGTATGTAGGGTACCTTTCAGCTACATCTCAGTCAATTTCAAACCTCGCACCGCCCAGCAGGAACTTGGTTTTGTACACATTACAGCACCTCCATGTCACGTAATACACCACACCTCTTATCAAATGTGATACCGTAAGCGTAACATACTTTGCGCACCTAGGGCCTAACTTTGCGTACTTTTCAAAAAATCGTTCAAAAATTTTGCTGGTGCATTATGCAAACTTTTTCCCACGGAATACTATCACTAGCTAGTATTCCGTGGGAAAAAGTCTGCTTGTACTCTGTCTCAGTTTGGATGTAATAAAAATGGAAGAGGAAGACAAATTGATGAGAGAATATGCAGTTGTAAATAACGTTGTACAATGACGTAGGTTTTATTTCAAAACTTGTTTTAGTTTTGATAGCAATAGGATAAAGTATTTGTACACTCTCAATTATACAATAATAACTAAACTTGTGCCACAACAAAATGTAATATTGAAATGTTATTTAATTGCTGTATACCAATAGCTTGGTCATAACAAAATAAGATTGTCCAACAAAACATGTTATGGAAACGTAATGCCTTGATAATTCAATAATAACACAACAAGATATAAAAACAGGTTTTGTGATTTCGTAGTTATTATTTTGATATTCCCCTCTGCTCGGGTTATTTCACATTTTGTCCCACCACTGCTTGGCTGGTCGAGGGGTGAGGGGATAAAAATAATAAAGTATGTAATTTGAACAATTTACATACGGATTTGTTAAAGATTTTTTGGCAGGACCCGATATTTTGATAAATACTTTTTTAACTGCCCCCTCAATCTAGCCTTAATCTAGCTTAATAAGCGTAAATAGAAAAAGTGGGGTCTCCAGTTAGCCTAGTGGTTAAGGCTATGGATCGCCAATCCGGAGACGGCGGGTTCGATTCCCGTTCCGCTCGGGAAAATTTTCTCGACGCCCTGGGCATAGTGTATCATTGTACTTGCCTCACAATATACTAATTCATGCAATGGCAGGCAAAGAAAGCCCTCCAATTAATAACTGTGGAAGTGCTCAAAGAACACTAAGTTGGAGAGAGGCAGGCCAAGTTCCAGTGAGAACGTAGAGCCATACAGAAGAAGAAGAAAAAAAAAAGGCATCCAATATAAGCTAAGCATAACAGAGATCCAGATATGAAAATCTAGTCTGAAGACGATTGTAAAAGAAATTTTATCAAGTAAATAACGCTTTATCCGAGAGTGTTCATAGTATTAGATTCCATTGATCAAGTCGAAATTCATGAGAAAGTCCTTTAAAAAATTTGAAAATAGATTTTATAGGAGACATTTTCGATAAATTTCAGATAAAATTAATAGCGCTATCTTTGGGGCCAATATTGCAAAACCTCCGAATAGAATTTCTTGCGGAATTATTGATGATTTTTTGTGGAACTTAGGCATAAACATTCCTAACGCGACTTCGAGAGAAGTTTCTGGTGAACGCGCAGAATAATTGTTAAGAACTTCTTGTGAAACTTCAAGAGGCAAAAAATCCATAGTGATATTTTTAGCGGAAATTTTACTAAAAGCTGCTGAAGAAATTTCATATTGAGTTCCTGATGGAATTTCTGTTTTACTTTGAATAGAATTATAAGTAAAATTTCATAATAATCTTTGGCGGACGAATTTTTAGCCAATTTTAACAAAAACTGTTTGGAACACTTTAAATATTTCAGAATCTTTCAATAATTTCTCCACAAATATCTACTGCAATTTATTATGCAATGGATTTATTAGGAGTTCGCTTTAAAATTACACATTCAAGCCAGGAAGAAAAATTCGTCATGGATTTAATTATATTGAAGAAAATCGGATCAGATATCCGCATAAATCTGACCTAAAATTCTTGCTTGTTCCTTCAAAGAACTATTTCAACAACTCGGGGGTTCGATTTGAATAACACTAGGTAGTTTATAGCATTTTTGAACTCGGTAAGCTGATGATCATTTTTGGTGTAGAATCATGCCCTGACTTTGAAAACGCGAAGAAAAAAAAATACAGTAGAGCAAATTTTTTTTTCGACTTTCTATACAAGGTTGATGATTTGAAATCGATTTTTGTGCTATTTTTAAGCAAAGTCGCTCACTTCATTCATCTCATTCTTCGTAATCAATGCTCCAATTGAATAACCCACAATTCTCCCGTAAGTCCATCTCATTATATTCGATGGCAATTGGCAAAACTCCGATACGCAACTGATCCGAAGTGTTACGCGAGAATCGTCTTGCGAACCCCTGTACATTTGTCGGATTCAAGTAAATGTGTGTTTGTATGAGACCTGTCAAGCTCCCGTGCTATCAACAACAAAAACATAATGAAAACAAGTGATAGGACGGGCGCATCGAAACCAACTTTCTGTTTCGATGTGAAAATAACTGAAGTTCTTTGTACACGGTACAAAATCTGCACTCTGATATGAACAGATTGGCACTTGAATTCGCACTACTGTCCAAGCAGTTTGTTATCATCTAAATGTCATTTGAAAAAGAACATCCAATGCCTCTTCAGTTTTACTGGAAGTGCACTTCAATTCACTGTTGACAATGTTTTGATTTCAAAATGAAAAATAAAAAAGTTTACCCCCGCAACATCAAGATTCGATACCAGGACCTTGAGAGTTACAGTCTTCTGCTTTACCACTACACTATTTCACATCTGATAATGAGGTGCGAATCGAAGCAAAACACATTCAACCACCTGTCATTTTTATTTAATTTCATGCCCAAAACAGTCATTACCGAATCAACAGTTTTTCACTTTGGATTGTATTGCTTTGTACATTAGTGCAAATCGAAGTGATTTTCAGTTAATTTCCTCGGTGGGTTTGTTATGGTTCTCAAATCAAAACTGACAGCATTGTGATTTTAAAGGAAAAGAATTTCAAATCATGTTGATTGGGACGTTGAATAGTTAAGGGATTTTTCCCTTAGATCCAGCGTGCAGAATTTTTACCGTGTAGTGTTGAAAACACGACAGGGTCACCGTTCTTACAGCAGTGTTAATAAAACGCCTAATTCATATTTACCGCATGCTACAAAGCTAAAAGAACACTTTATTAAACTTATAAAATATTACATATAGGAAGACTTACATTTTCGGTGATTTTGACACAGGAATATATTTTGACTCCTGATGTGTCCATTCTGTCGCTTGCTTTTACTACTAGTGACTTGGTTGACAGAATGGAGCACAACAGAAAATACATAAAGACAACAATACATTATTTCGACACTTACTCTGGGGTTCGCATGTTGTATTCTCACGTTACAGTATCATTTTGTGGGGGCCCATGAAATGTGGGGCCCGGGGCCATTCCCCCTCACTGCCCCCCTCCCTCCCCCCTTAAATCCGACTCTGAGCTTAGGTAAAAGATTTTATTTATTATGCACTATTAGCACTTTTGAGAAAGACAACTAACAACAGCTTGAGCAATCCGTATACCCCGGTAACAGACAAACAGACGTAAAACTGACAAAGTTTCCATTGCCCACGGTTTTAACGGTCATTTTAAATCACCGCAGTTGTTACTTTCACAACCAGTGGCGTGCCCATCGTTTTTGTTCGTGTTTGACGTTTCACACTAGCGCCTGCTGTTGACGATATCGCGAAGCTCAGTGCTTCGCGCAATACCGTCAACAGCTGATGATAGTGTAACTGAGCGATGATTTTTTAAGGAATTTGTTCTAAGTGTCACGTCTGTTTGTCTATGCCCCGGTGCTCGGACATCTCCCGGTGCCAAAGATGGTAAGTCCACACTGGTGTGTGGATATGGTTCGCTTAGGAGAGATTCCTAGGCTCCCACCTGAAGGCTTCCGCCTGACCTATGTGGGGTGTGAATTGAAGGTTGGTTCAACAAGTGAATCAGGCGAAGTGAAAATTGAAAGGCGATGAAGAACAATTCGGCTGGCTGCTGCTTTGGTGCGGTTGCCTTCGTCATACGTAAAACGAAAAAAAATGTCAACTCGCAAGTGGAGTGAAATTTAGTGTAAATTAGCTGACCCGGTAAACGTCGTACTGCCTGCCTACGGTGTTTTTTGACATCCAGTTCCATAGAAATGCCCCTTGAGAATGTAATTTCAAATTTTTTTGTTTTTCTTGCCTACCTGGTCAGTTTTTCCAATTATTTTTTTTTCGCACGAACACGTCGGAGCCCTGTACGAATGCAACTATAAAAGATTTTTTTGAATCCATTGACCCGTTTCCAAGCCTATACGTGACATACAAACACCATTTCATTTTTATTCATAGAAATAGGCCTTTTCAGTTGATAGATCCATTTATGCCACTGTTTACAACTGCCGAACAAAGGCGCAAACGCTGAACTGTCATAGGAGAACTGTCAAAGGCCCTCAAAATCAGCTGATTTTAGACGTCAAATTAAGAGGCCCATCTATTCAATTTTCAGTTACCGATACAATCAAGCCACCATTTAGGTAAAACCTCCTAAAACACCCTTGAAAGTTCTTTGGAACTCCGCCTGACCCCCTTTAATTCTCCTAGTTATTCTCCCTTCCAAAACTTCTTTGCAACCTTGTAGTCCAATTAGATAATAAACTGAATCCATTTAGGCAGAGGTTCCCAAACTTTTTGCTGTCGCGGCGCTCTTTGGTTTTTCCAAAAATTTCGCGGCGTTTTTAACAAAGTTTTTTTTTTAAATTTTGGGCAATTTTTATTTTACAGTGTGCAGGACAAAATCGTGAAACACTTCTCTAATATCATGTTTACAGAATTCAATATTTGGAAAACTAACTATTTTTTCAAATTAATTTCTCAAAGATAGTTTAAATATTTGTAAAATTTAAAAAATCATGTTGTTGTCATCATAGAAGTTTTAAAAATAAAAAGAAACTCAGATGTAAAGGTAAAACAAGCTACTGAATTATAACAATTCAGCTAAGAATTAAAGCGTTTGCAATAGTTGAAAAATTCTTATTGAATGAAAATGACTACACAGAACTTGACCAAAGCTTCAACTTTTTGCGGAAATTGCAAAGCACTTTTATTAATTTTGGAAAATTTCGGCAAACTTTGACACATGAAGAGATTGTAAAGACCTGCCAGATGTGCTTTGATTGAACTTATTTTCATAAATTTAAACTCAACACATTGGGCCTGGATTGGCCATATATAACACCATTGATGAAACTGAGAATAACAAACTTATTCGAGTTCAGCGAGGTTGTGGCAGTACTGATGAAACAAAGCTGGTAGCTCTTCACAGTACCAGATCGGCAAACCTGCATGCCGCCAAGCTGTTCCGAAGACTTTGTAATTATTCTGAAAAGAACGTAAATAATGTTCATTAAAATAAAAACTTTGGACAAGTTATAATAAAATCAAAAGCTAAGCTGAAGCCTAAGAATTCCAAAATCAATTTCAATAACTTGGAATTTTAAAATGTGGTTTCAACTGATATGTTTAAAAAGGATACCAGAAATCCTATGGAACAATCGAAGAGTCAGGAAAGATTAAAAAAAAATGTGAGCGATACTAGTTTTACTAATAGAAAAAAATTAAAGGTGTTCCGCAATACAAATAAAGATTTTGTTTATTTTTGTTTCGTCACATAATCCAAAATCCTGCGGCTCACCTGGGAAAGGTGCGCAGTTTGGGAAGCACTGCATTTGAGTAAAACATTATTTAGGCAGTCCCGACTCATTACCTAAATGGAGGTTTTGGTGTAGTCTACATCGTTTTGCTTCCATCTAATGAGCCATTGTCAAAGGTTAGTCAGAATATATGTAATGATTTGATATTTGCCGTCTGATGTAACGGGAAGTAAATTTGTACTCTACTAAAAATCCCGAAAAAATACGGAATTAATCTTGTGAGGAGTCCTGGAAGGCATTTCAATTTCTAATGAGAAATAATGACCTAATTTATGCATCTTCCGCCTTGCCGTAAATACCTGTTAGATTCAGAGCCCCTGTCTCGTTCTTTTAGCATGGTTTTCCTGATTTCTTCTTGATTTAAATTACTTTCAGAATAAAAAACCCGAAGAAATCATCAACTTCTTCACGGAGCCACAAGCTTTCAGTAAGAATCAGCATTACGAAAAAAAACGAGTGTTTTGATAGTTCTAAATCTCATTTTTTAAAGAAGTAAACAACAACTTTATTCTGGCTTGCAGTTTTGATAGGTTGGCCTACGAATGTATTATCTTGGAGCCAAGATAATACATTCGTAGGCTAACTTATTAGGAATGCAAGCCAGAATAAAGCTATTCCAAAGTACCCATCTCAGCCGAAGATCGCTAGAAGTAAACAATAAATACAATTACATCGTCTTCGACCTCGTGGCCTCTACAGACTGAACATTACTAACATTCGACAACGGAGAACACATGTAACACCCAGTGACCCAGTGGAGGATTTTCCGTTTAACGAAAAGTTTTCCCCGATTCGAGCGGAAATCGAACCCACACTCCGAGGTTTACGAGACACCTAAACGACTGACGCCGCTACCCGCTCAGCCACAAAGCCCACTGTTCATTCATAGAAACGTGAAGTTTTGTATGATTTTTTTTTTGAAGTTTTGTACATATTACAACGAAAATTTTCGGGATATTACACGATACATTTGGTAAGATCAGATGAACAATCTATCTTTTTTGCCATCACATCAATACAATCTACTCACAATCTTGCGTTTCACTATTCAATCGATGACATATTTCTGCTTACCTGAAATGAGAGAAGAGACATGAAAACTTAGATAACAAATATTACACATACATCATACACATACATAGAGTTCTAGAATTAAATAAATCCAGATGAAAAATAATGATTTGTAATCGTGATTTGAATTGAAGCATTTTGAAAAATGTAGCAATTTTTAGAAAGTTTTCATAGATAAAGTTAATTCAACATTTTCAAGAATATATTTTCAATTATCATTCTTAATCCATAGTTCCTTCAATATCGAGAAAGTACGACTACTCTGAATGTAACAAATATATAACCAAATTCTGCACAAACTTCAATAAATCTGGACATGGAAAATTTTCATTCGAAGCGGTGAAATAAATTATTTTTTCAACGAACATTCAACTTTCCACAACCCTGATTACATACGCAAGACGGGAATCGGCAAACGCGCGGATATGTTTGATTTGGTAGGTACCTGAACTACCTACCAAAGCAACGCAGCCAGCACCACCGTGTATGGCACTCCCTGATAATAAATCTCGCTTCGGTGCGTTTGTTTGAGCTCCGTTACCACCTAAACTCAAACCCAAAAGGAACGTAACGTGGCTGTGCTGCTCCAACCGACCGACATCCCCCGCAAGATTACATTAATTATTAACATGTCGAAAGTTTGGCTCGCGCGCGCCCCGCGTGGAGTTTCTTTTTCAGGTGAACGAAATTTGCAAACCAACCAACCAACCAACCATGATCCTTTTTCCACGGCACGACGGCCCGGATCTGGATTCCGGAAGTCGCCGTGCGGATTTCTCGGAGCAAGCGGGTGGTGGCCGTGGTTGGATTCTTGATGGGGTGGGATCGGTTTGCGCGGAATGGAAAAATAACATAATTTTCCGATGTTTATCTTGCGAAGTTTGTTTCGAAAGGTAGGGTACTATCATGCTTCACTTTTCCGGATACCCATACCTTGTGTAAAGTTTCAGCTCGGGTTGATGATGATTGTATTGTTTCATACGAAATGAGGCGGAAAGTTCTGTGCACCGAGGAGGCTGAGGTAGGATGAAATGATTTCTCGTCCAATCAGTTCCAGATTTTCTTTAATTTTCTTCACCTGATAATAACGATTCGCATTGAAAGCCTTCGAAGTGGTTGACCGATGCGTCTCCAGTTTCACACTCTGCGAAGGGTCCGCAAATCGTCCTCCACTTGATCGACACACCTAGCTCGCTGCGCTCCACGTCTTCTTGTACCGGTCCGATGGCTCTCGAGAACCATTTTAATCAAGTTGCTGTCCGACATCCTGATGACGTGACCTGCCCACCGTAGCCACCCGATTTTCGCGGTATGGACGATGGTTCTCTCAGCAGCTGATGCAGCCGTGGTTCATTCGCCTTCTCCAAGTCCCGTCTTCCATCTGCACTCCGCCGTAGATGGTACGCAGCACCTTCCGTTCGAAAACTCCAAGGGCGCGTTGGTCCTCTGCACGTAGGGTCCATGTTTCCTGCCCATAGAGGATGACCGGTCTAATCAGCGTTTTGTAGATGGTTAACTTCGTGTTACGGCGAACTTTGTTCGATCGTAGAGTTCTGCGGAGTCCAAAGTAAGCACGATTTCCTGCCACAATGCGCCTCTGAATTTCTCTGCTGGTGTCGTTGTCGTCGGTCACCAGTGAGCCCAAGTACACGAATTCTTCAACCGCCTCGATTTCATCACCGTCGATATGAATTCGGGGTGGCGGGCGCGGTGATTCCTCCCTGGAGCCCTTTGCCATCATGTACTTTGTCTTCGACACATTAATGACTAATCCGATTCGCTTGGCTTCACTCTTTAGTCGGATGTACGTTTCCGCCATTGTCTCAAATTTACGAGCAATAATATCAATATCATCGGCGAAACCAAGCAGCTGAACGGACTTCGTGAAAATCGTCCCACTCGTGTTTATCCCCGCTCTTCTTATTACACCCTCCAAAGCAATGTTGAACAGCAAGCACGAAAGACCATCACCTTGCCGTAACCCTCTGCGAGATTCGAAGGGACTCGAGAGTGTCCCTGATACTCGAACTACGCACATCACTCGATCCATCGTCGCCTTGATCAACCGTATCAGTTTATCCGGGAATCCGTATTCGTGCATAATCTGCCATAGCTGTTCTCGATTGATTGTATCATACGCCGATTTGAAATCGATGAACAAGTGATGTGTGGGCACGTTGTATTCGCGGCATTTTTGCAACACCTGGCGGATGGCGAACGTCTGGTCCGTTGTAGCGCGTCCTTTTAACCATGAATCCAGCCTGATATTGCCCCACGAACTCTCTTGCAATCGGTGATAGACGGCGGCATAAAATTTGAGAGAGTATCTTGTAGGCAGCGCTCAGTAGTGTGATCGCGCGAAAGTTCCCGCAATCCAACTTGTCGCCCTTTTTGTAGATGGGACACACGATACCTTCCATCCAGTCCTCCGGTAATACTTCCTCCTCGCAAATCTTGGTAATGAGTAATGACCCAGTGTAGTGCTCTCACCAGTGCTTCCCCACCGTATTTTAGAAGCTCTCTTGGTAGTTGATCTGCTCAGGCGGCTTTGTTGTTTTTCAACCGGTCAACTTCCTCCTCAATCTTTTGGAGGTCAGGGGCCGGAAGTCTTTCGTCCTGTGCACATACTCCAAGATCTGTTACCACGCCACCTTCGGTACTTGCAACGTCGCCATTGAGGTGCTCATCGTAATGCTGCCACCACCTCTTGACCACCTCACGCTCGCTCGTGAGAAGATTCCCGTGTTTATCTTGGTACATGTCGGCTTGTGGGACAAAGCCTCTGCGCGAGCGGTTCTGCTTCTCGTAGTGCTTCCGTGTTACCTTAGCGCGGTGCAGCTCTTCCATCGCTTCACGATCGCGTTTTTTCCTGCTGGCGCTCCTTCCTCCGAAAGACTAAGTTCAACAGTGTCTACCACATGCTGAATTTAGAAGACACTGATCACCAACAAATTTGCGACTGGTGCCCTGGGAACGAAATCATTTGGAAGTTCATACCATCTGGAGCGCCGTGGTCAGGTCGTCAAAAACCGATATTTTGAAGGTTGGCGGTAACACCATCCATGCTTATGAGGACCTGTTAACCTTGTTGGAACAAGTCGAGATGTGTCTTAATTCTTAGCCCTTGACGCCGATACCAGAGGAACTGGCAATCTAGACGTCGTTTTGCCTAAGCACTCTCTTATCGAATGCAACATGTATGCGATTCGCGAGCCGAACGTGAGGGAGATACCTTTAGCAGGAGAATTTACTCGATGCGTACCTCCCAAGTAACAATTTTATTGCCGGTTAGTTTTGTTTGATTTTTATTAGGGTTTTATTACAGCAATAATTAAAACTCGCAGTTTTATGACTGCTTTTATGAAAACCATTGATAAAATGTTTTATAGTATACTTGAAGATATCCATAAAGACAGATTTTAAGAGTAAACAAAACTTTCCGATTTGCAAACCTTCTGGTAATCATTATTAGCACAATAAAACTGTTAAAACTCTCAACAGATGGCGATCCGTTCGATTAGTAATGACATCTGTTGGTGGAAAAGCAGAACTACTACATTTCTAGGTTTATTGCGGTCATCATAAAAGTAAACTTGCTTTCGTTTTATTTTCGCTGATTATGGTTGTCGCCATATTGAAGAATTAGCTAATGTGAATGGAAAATAGTTAATTTTACTCATATTAGCAATGAATTGATAGTTTGCCACCATTTCCACAACATGCTCACATAAATAAACTCTCTCTGCTGAGTTTTCTTGTGATTCGAGATAGTTTCACTAGTTTCACTGAATAAACAAATTAATTTATTTCATTCCAAGATGATAATATTCACTATTTTTGAAGCGCATTAATTTTATGATTCTGCCACCCCAATATTCACGGTAAAATTGAATGCGCATAAGCCTACCAACACGATAAAAACTAAAATATTACTTTGAAATGATCGCTTCTACTTACGAATGATGTATCGTCCTGAACTTTACGTGCCATCGAAGAAGCTTCTCTGCATCTTTAGCTGTCATAGTTTTTGTTGAAAAAAAAAACAACAACAATCGAGAATGGGATTTTGTTTTCTACTAGGTTTTAAAACGGTTTTATTGCTACTCTTAATGCGGTTTGCAAAACCTCTCCGAGAGTGGTCCACTTAGCCGGAAGATGCTCTTAAAGAGGTTATCAAGAGGTTTTGATGTGTAAATAAGTTTTATTGCGAGTTTTATAAAATTGGTCATGAAGATCTCTTGTAGAGCCGAACAAAACTTAAAATGTTACTTGGGCAATGTTTATGAAAAGGTAATTGCATATAGGTCTAGTATTTTATGGTTTCCTCGTAAGAGCTACGTAGACTTTTTGTTTGTTCCCGGTCGACGACAATTGTTTATCCAACAGCTCTCGTTACATCTGAGGTACGCCCCGGATTCTCAGGATTCGCGAGTCAGCGTGAGGGCACGCAACGACAAAGTGAACTGCCCAGTCAAGTTATAAGATGTTGTACGCCATTCAAAACTTATCAGTAATATCAATCTTCTTCTTCTTCTTCTTCTTCTTTATGGCTCTACGTCCCCACTGGGACTTGGCCTGCCTCGCTTCAACTTAGTGTTCTTCGAGCATTTCCACAGTTATTAATTGAAGGGCTTTCTTTGCCTGCCATTGCATGAAATTGTATATTGTGAGGCAAGTACAATGATACGCTATGCCCAGGGAGTCGAGAAATTTTCCCGACCGGAACGGGAATCGAACCCGCCGTCTCCGGATTGGCGATCCATAGCCTTAATCACTAGGTTAACTGGAGACTGGAGTAATATCAATACATACTTCAAATTTCTAAGAGATATCTAATATAGCTTCAAACGAAGGATATCTCTCTCTCTTCTTGGCGTAACGCCCTCATTGGGACAAAGCCTGCTTCTCAGCTTAGTGTTCTATGAGCACTTCCACAGTTATTAACTGAGAGCTTCCTCTGCCAATGACCATTTTGCATGCGTATATCGTGTGGCAGGCACGAAGATACTCTATGTCCAAGGAAGTCAAGGAAATTTCCTTTACGAAAAGATCCTGGACCGACCGGGAATCGAACCCGTCACCCTCAGCATGGTCATGCTGAATACCCGTGCGTTTACCGCCTCGGCTATATGGTCTCTAAACGAAGGATATATGTATATCTAATATGAGGTATGTGTTCAGTGTACACATACTTAAAGCATAATGATTGTATGCATTTTTCAGATCATTGCTTCTTAAAGAATGTCTGAAGTACTATCTATTAATTGTGTTTGATATCCATAAAGGCTCATTCTATAAAAATACACTTTTATTATAAACAAGGACGGCCATCCAAGGCCTTCAAACTAGATTTGTTTTTTTTTTTTACAAAAAACCTACTTCGCCAGTAAAGTTTCCGAAATAAAGAAAAATCCTTCCGGCAATTTCAAGAACTACTTTCACATATTTTTGAAACCTTTGAGAATTCCTTCAATAATTCCATTGGATATTCAAACGACAATTTGTGAGGGAATGTCTTTGGCAAATACTTCAGCAGTTTCGCTGAAAACTTGTTTGGAAATCGTTTTAATTTCTTTGTAAAAAGGCTCGGCAGTTTATTAGAACATCGTGATTTTGTTTGGAAATTCCCTTTAGTTTCATTTGGACATTTCTTAGAGAATTCCTTTGAATATCTTCAAATTCCTTCAACGATTTCTTTGGGGATTTTTCCTTGAGAGTTTCAGTAATACACTGGAAATTTAGTTTTTAATTTCTATGGGAATTTGTTTCGGAACTATATTCAGATTTATTTTCTTTATTTTTTTTTATTTCGGGATTTTCTTTTTTCTAGGGGTATTAGGGGCATAATGGACACCCTAAGCAAATGAGTATGTTAGGCCTGTATAACAGAGAAAAACTTAACATATTATCAGTTGGCTTACAACTTTAACTTGTTTCCTACGTATTTCAATCATTTACAGCTGGTAGGATGTCATTATTGTGAAGAAATAATGAATTGAAAACCGTGTGTTTTTTGGGGCTGGCAGCAAAGGTACGGGGCGAAATGGACACCCATCGGGGCATAATGGACACCCCTGCATATTTTATGCTGTATCTTTGAGAATATCGACCAGTTAAGTAATTTGCCAACGGAGATCAATACCACAGATATAATACTCCATCTTAGACGAGTTTACATAACATCAAAGTTAAGTAAATAAATTTTAGGCTAAAATAATCGGATTGATTTTTTTCAAACTCTTTGAAACGCCTAACAGTATGCAACGCGCGTACATCCATTCACAATTGCCAGTGTTCATTTCGCCCCAAATAGACTACAGCATTGAAATTGCTATTTTCAGTGTGTTCTGATCAAAAATATAATACTTCTACCATCGCTAAATCTACGTATACATGTAGATAAGCTAACAATTCACTTGTTTGTATGGTGGACACACTCAATCACTCGTAATACCTTATTTGCTGCTGCTTCGAAATTATAAGAAATCCACCATATGAAAACATACTTCAATTTCAATGATATTTTGGTTATTTTGAAAGAATATGAATGGTACTTTTGAAAAATAGAACAATGATTTGTTCCTTTACACTTATGCATTGAAAGTTTTACATAAAAGTCAACGGTTTCGGCAAAAACAGGGGTGTCCATTTCGCCCCGGGTGTCCATTATGCCCCTAATCCCCCTACATCAATTTATTTTGAATTACTTGGGCATTTTTTCTGTATTCTTTTCGGTAATTCCTAAGAAAGTTTAAATGGCAATTATTGACGCGGTAACCATTGATGGTCACCCTGTGCGAGTAAAATAGGTCGATCAGAATAAGTGGCTTTGCAATTGAATCGTGGGTCAGAAATTTAATAATTCTAGTTTAAATAGAGTAGTAAATCTTGAAAACAATCACTGTGAATTGTAAGTGTAAATCTGTAAATAATGTGAATCTATACTAAATAAAATTACTTTTAGTTTAATTTGATCCTCAGAATCACTGTGTTTTTGATCTGCTGTAAAACTGTGTTGTGATTCAATCACCACCACAACAGCTACACTACCCGTACGGACTCGTTTGAAAAAGTATTGCAACACTCAGTTGAATATTGCATCACCTTGAAAAGTTTAGCATCACCTCAAAACAACTACATATGTGCTGCTATTTCTCAAATTTCTGAAAATATGCAAAGGTACAGTCTCCAGCAAAGTTGTTCGGAAGGTCGTTGGCATCATAATGGCAAGCAGTTTGATTCGCAATTCTGCCGCTAGGTGACGCTGGTAAGCATAAAAATAGAACATTTTCAACTAGTTCTATCTCGTGATCCTGATGAAGTCTTCGGCAAAGTTGTTCGGAATGTCATGGACATCATAATGACAAGCAGTTCATCCACTTCATTTTCAATAATCTAATTCACTTATTGTTCATGTGATTCAGGTGTTTGTCAATTTAATCCGGGTGATTCGAGTCTGATTCACTAGATATTAAAGACGTTCAGGTTTGATTTCATGTTCAAATGGTTCAGGTCTGTATCCTTTTAAACCAAGTGATTCAGGTCTGATTCACTTCATATTCAAGTGATTCAGGTTTGATTTATTTCATGTTCAAGTGATTCAGGTCGGATTCACTTCATATTTAAGTGATTCAATTCTGATTCACTTCATATTCGGTAGGTTCAGGTCTGATTCACTTCATGTTCAAGTGTTTGAGGTCTGAGACATTTTAATCCACAAGATTGAGGCCTGATTCAGTTGATGTGCAAGTGATTCAGGTCTGATTCATTTCATATTCACTAGATTCATGTCTAATTCACTTGATATTCAAGTGATTCAAGTCCAATTCACTTCATATTCAAGTGATTAAGGTCCGATTCATTTCATGTTCAACAGGTTCTGATTCACTTTATGTTCTGGTGATTCAGGTCTGTCTCATTTTAATCCAAGTGAGGCCAGACTCACTTAATATTCGAATGATTCAGGTCGAATTCACTTCATGTTGAAGTGATTCAGGTCTGTGTCATTTTAATCCTAGTGATTCAGGTCGAATCTTCAGGTTGCTATTCAAGTGATGCAGGTCGGATTCACTTCATGTTCAAGTGATTCAGGTTCACTCACTGATTCGCTTGATATTCAAGTGATTCACGTTACATTCACCTCATATTCAAGTGATTGCGGTCTGATTCACTTCATATTTAAGTGATTCAGTCGGATACATTTCAAGTGCTAATGATTCAGGTCTGAGTTATTTTAATCAAAGTGATTCAGGTCTGATTCACTTTATGTTCACTTCTTATTCAAGAAATTCAGGTCTAATTCACTTCATATTCAAGTAAGTCTGGTTTGATTCACTTCATGATCAAGTGATTCAGGTTCCATTCACTTCATATTCTAGTGATTGAGGTCTGATTTACCGTAAAATGGGGTAACTTTATTTCCCCGAGTTTTATATTTTTAAGACAAGAACTGGGGTATCAGTTATCAATTGCAATTAAAAGATTCGATAATCTGAAATATTTTTGATGACTTTTAGTTTTCCATATGAGCGAGAATCAGATTTTCATTTTGGGATAACTTTGATAATGCCATGAAAAAACATCAAATTTTGAAAAATAATCACAGATTGAAACCTTAGGAGTATGAGCATGATGAGAGAATCCTTGTGGAACATTGATTTTTTACTGAATTCTACATATAAAAATGTGTTTGTGGAGTACTGAGTGAAAAACACATTGAATTTAGCTGTAAAAAATCATTATCTTTGTAAAAATATATGTTTAACGGTGCATCAACATATTATTACATTCATAATGAATTCTATTATTTTGGATTGTTTTTCAATGTTCTAATAAGAAAATTTGAATAACACAGACTTATCAACATGACAATACAAGAGCATTGCATACTTTTAGGCATTTATCGATGTATGGAGATCCATGTCCCAATTTTCAAAATTGCTTCCATTTCGTAAAAACACACTTCGTTAAGAGATTCAAGGCCAGATTTGGAATCTACTATGATGAATCTATTGAGTATAAGAGTCCATTCATTGAAAAAATAGTAGAAACGAAGTCGTATAGCAGATTGTTTGAAATGGTTGATAAATGACAAAAATATCAACAATTTTTATTTTTTGTCCAAAAAGTTGTATTTAAACTAGGTTTTAATGAAAATACGTCTAAGATAAACCTTCATATGTATAGAATTGATCTACGTTTGCCTTTTCCTTAACTGGTTGAAGGAATTATACTTATAAGATAAACTATACAATGCCTGTCACACTATCAAAATTACCCCCATTACCAAAGATACCCCGTTTTACGGTACTTCATATTCAAGTGATTTAGTCTGATTCATTTGATGTTCTAATGATTCATGTCTTAGTCGTTTTAATCAAAGTGATTCAGGTCTGATTAACTTGAACCTTGTTTCAGAAGGTTTTTTTTTAAGAATTGCGAAGAGAAGTACTGAATCTATTTCCAAGAGAATTGCCGAAAAAGATTCCAAAGAAGCTACTGAAGAAATTTCCAAAGAAATTATCACAGAAGCAGAGAAATTTCCGTGGGAATTCTCTTTGAACATTCCGAAAAAAATTGTGGGAAAAATTCTTAAAAGAGTTGCTTGACAAATTTGCAAAGGAATTTCCGAAGCAATTTTTCAAAAAAAAAAAAATCCGGAAAAAATTTTGAAGAAATTTTTAAAGAAATTTTCAAAATTCCAAAAAACCATCGGGTGAAATTTTCGAAGGAGAATTGCTTATGAAATTTCCAAAGTAATTACCACATAAATTTCCTCTACCGAAGAAGATTTCATAGCCTTTGCTGAACACATTCCTAGAAAAACTACCAAAGATATTTCCAAAAGGTTGCCTGAGAAATTCTTAAAATAATTGGTGACAAATTTCCAAAGAAACGATTGAAGAAAGTTTCAAAGAAATTGCAGCAGGATTCTTAATATCATTGCTGGAGGATGCACGAAGGGATTGTCTAAAGAATCCTCATAGGCATTACAATATGAAGTCACAAAAGCATTGCTGAATTACTTTTAAAGTAACTACCGAAGGATACCTCATAGAAAATGTTGCTTAAGGAATTTTCAAAAATAAAAAACATAATTTCCAAAGCCATTTCTGAAAAAAAAGTCTGAGGTAATTCCTAACGAATTACCAAATTAAACTTTGGTTTAATCCAAAGAACCCGTTTCCAATCTTTTTCAGAAATTCCTGTGTTGTTGCTCTTTATGAGGTCCAAATGTTGGGTAATTTTGGGGTTTATTCCATGGCGTGAACCAATGTCGAGCAGTGTAATCAATTGCTGCCTCAGTTAAATGAAACCATTTGTTTGAAATATGTCCAATTCTGTTCGGCAGCACGGTTCGGTTGTTAACCAGAAAATAGCACTATCTCTCTCGAAACCCCGCCGGATGCCGTCGGAACTCTCAATCGCCTTCATAATTCTGCCAAAATTGGAAGACGAAACCTGCAGCAACAGCGGTTATAGTTTCCCGAGTCGATTCGGAATGGTACATAAGGGGCATTTGCTACGACCAACAATGGACGACGACGACGACGACGCTTCATACCATTGAAACAGTTATTGTTCCGAATCAGTTAGCTGTGGCTGTTGTTGGTGAGCATTAACAGTTTTCGCCACACCTCCTCAGACCTCCAATCCAACAACTCCAAACAAGCACACGAGAAGCAACGTAAAACATTTATATTCCCATGAATTTCTAATCCCGTTCTGCGGGTATTCCCTTAAAGCGATAAATTATTAACCGGTTCATTTCTCAAGTCCCCTCGTCCGCCCAGGGTCCACTTCCTTGCTTTGTTGGGAAAGATTCTGCGGAGGAGGGAGAGAGGAAGACTACAAACTAGGTACAAACGAACAAACAGATCCAAATGGACGATGGAGTGTATAGAAGCATCTTGCGGTTCTGACCATCATCATCGCAGCCGACCAGTTCATGACCCCCTCTATCCCGAGAAGAAAATGTGATATAGCCTAGAAATTCAGTTTCAATTCAGTTTCAGTTCGGTTTCAGTTCACTTTCAGTTCACTTTCAGTTCCTTTTCAGTTCAATTTCAGTTCAATTTCAGTTCAATTTAAGTTTACTCTCAGTTCAATTTCAGTTCACTTTCAGTTCCCTTTCTATTAAGTTTCAGTTCGGTTTCAGTTCACTTTCAGTTCCTTCAGTTCAATTTCAGTTCAATTTCAGATCAATTTAAGTTTACTCTCAGTTCAATTTCAGTTTACTTTCAGTTCCCTTTCTATTCAGTTTCAGTTCACTTTCAGTTTCAGTTTCAGTTCAATTTAGGTTTACTCTCAGTTCAATTTCAGTTTACTTTCAGTTCCCTTTCTATTCAGTTTCAGTTCACTTTCAGTTCACTGTCAGTTCACTTTCAGTTCAATTTCAGTTCAATTTCAGTTCAATTTAAGTTTACTCTCAGTTCAATTTCAGTTTACTTTCAGTTCCCTTTCTATTCAGTTTCAGTTCACTTTCAGTTTCAGTTTCAGTTCAATTTAAGTTTACTCTCAGTTCAATTTCAGTTTACTTTCAGTTCCCTTTCTATTCAGTTTCAGTTCACTTTCAGTTCACTGTCAGTTCACTTTCAGTTCAATTTCAGTTCAATTTCAGTTCAATTTAAGTTTACTCTCAGTTCAATTTCAGTTTACTTTCAGTTCCCTTTCTATTCAGTTTCAGTTCACTTTCAGTTCACTGTTAGTTCACTTTCAGTTCACTTTCAGTTCACTTTCAGTTCACTTTCAGTTCAATTTCAGTTCACTTTCAGTTCACTTTCAGTTCACTTTCAGTTCACTTTCAGTTCACTTTCAGTTCACTTTCAGTTCACTTTCAGTTCACTTTCAGTTCACTTTCAGTTCACTTTCAGTTCACTTTCAGTTCACTTTCAGTTCACTTTCAGTTCACTTTCAGTTCACTTTCAGTTCACTTTCAGTTCACTTTCAGTTCACTTTCAGTTCACTTTCAGTTCACTTTCAGTTCACTTTCAGTTCACTTTCAGTTCATCGTTTATTATCAACTTCAAACCGAGTCCATTCCCCATCCCGAGTGCGGTTAGGTGTGCGAAATCGAAAAGAGAATTACCACCGCAGCAGCACTACTATACCAAGTATAAGCCACGCTCACTGACTTCAGTTTTGGGTTTCGGGAGTACCTCCTCTGCCCTCCCGGGTTTCGACCTAGTGCCGAGCGAGAAGTGCTGCTCCTGTAATGGCTTTCATTACGCTGATAAAAAATGCAATAAGGACAAAACCGGAGCAGCAGACCAAAGTGGAAGTAAATCTCACCCACCCGCCATCTCGTCACAGCGGCAGCTCCCTTTTTCCCGTTTTCAACATCACCTCATCCGAACGCTAAATCGGACCGGGCAGCAGAATGACGGGAAGCAATTCGTTTGAAGTAGTTTTAATCCGTTTTCTTGTTGTGCTCAGGTGAGATGTATTCGAATTGACTTGTTTTTCGAGTGCGGTGGAGGTGGGAAATACAAAAGGATTCTCAACCGCAGCTTAAGAGTTTTCGGAACGTTACTTTTTGTTTGAGTTATGACTAACAGTGAATAAGAATCCTCCTGAATCTTCTACGTTTTACTAAAAGTAGTTCTTATGAATAGATCAGTAGTGATTTTTTTTTTCAAGAAAGTTGCCAGCAGTGTTGTCCTCGCAATATTGATTCACGATTTTTTTTCTGCAATTATTGCGGAAAAGGCATTATTGCAGCAATTCCTTCTATGAGTTTTGCAAGAATTCTTTTTAAAATTTCTAGAAAATTCTCCAGAATTACCTCTGGCGACATCGCCAGGAATTCCATTAGCGATTTTTGAGGATTTATAAAAAAAATTATCGCATGTTTACCGGAAAAAAATCTCACAAGATTTCTCAGAATGATTTTTGCAAGAATTTCTCTGAAGTATCCCTTCAAAATACATCCCTGTCCATGAAATTCTTCGAAAACTTTTCCTTCCATCCTCTTCTTTGAGGAATTCTTCTCAGGAATTTTATATGGCACTTTTTCTCAAGTTTCTCAAGAGATTTCTCAAAAGATTCTGCAAGAAATTCTTTCAAGGATGGCTACATAAGTTCATGCTTGTATTCTTTCATGTATTTCTTCAAACATTTCTGAAGACAATCCTTCAGAAATATTATCAGATTTTTTTAGGAGTTTTTAAGGGATTTCTCAGAATTTTTTTTTAGAAATTTCTCAAAAATATTTTCTAGGAATTTCTCCAGAAATTCCTCCAAATGTTTCTTCAAAAGATGCAATAAAAAAATTTTACACAAATGATCAGAGAATCTTTCAGAAATTCCTCTGGGGGTTTCCTTTCGTAAATCTGATTTCGTAAATTTTCCCCAAGACTTTTTCAGAACTTATTGCTTGAATTTCTCCACAGATTCGTGCAGGTATTATTTCATTTTTTCTGGGAATTTATTTGGGAATCCCATAAGAAATTCTTAAGAGATTATTCTGGAAGTTCCCCCAGGGGTTCGTCCAATAGTTCCTTCAGGTGTTCGTCCAGGCATTGTTTTGAATTTATTCAAATTTTCCTTCAGGGAATCTTTTAAAATTTGTTTTTCAACAATTCCTGTAGAAATTACTCCAAAATATATTCCTTAGCGTTTTCAAGGAATTTTTGAAGAATTTGTTCAATATATACCTTTAGAAGATTCTCCAGTTATTAAAAGCATTATATTAAAGATCCGTCCAAAGATCTATTTTTTATTTTTTAGTGGTTCTCTAAAGTGTTCCTGCAGGATTTTCTTCACAAATTTCCCCAGGTTGTAGATTAGGAATTTTTGCGTACAAATCCCTGCAGAAATTGGATAAGACATTTTCTCGCAGGTCGGTCCTGGAACTTTTCGTAGAGGAAATTTCTTTGATTTTGTTGGGTATGGAATATCTTCGTGTCTGCCACACGATAATTACATGCCAAATGATCATTGGCAGAGGAAGTTCTCAGGACATAACTATGGAAGTGCTCATAGAAGACTAAACTGAGAAGCAGACTTTGTCACAGTAAGGACGTTTTACCAAGAGGGAGAAGGACAAGCCATTTTCTGAAAATTCTTTCACAGGTTTCTCTGGGAGATCTACCAAGGACTACTACAGAAAAACTTTCAGGGATCCTTCAGAAATTAATTGATGGGTTTCTTCAAGAATTAAATCAGTACCTTTGTCTGCGAATTCTGTACAAATTTCTCAAGAAACTCCTTCAGAATTTCGTCTACAGATTTTTCCAGGAATCCCTCCAAAACTTTCTCAAACATTTTTCCTTCGAATTATTTAAAAAATCCTCCATCCGTGACATCCTTCACGAGTTTCCCGGAAGCTTCTCGAAACTTTCTTCAAAGCCTATCCTGGAATTCTTCCAAAAACCTTTTGAAAAATTCTGCAGGAGTTCATCGGGAATTCCTGCAGGAGTTCCTTGGGAATTCCTCCATAGAGATTCCTCCTGAAATTCCTCAAGGGATTCATTTTGGAATTCCTCCAGGAATTGTCCAAGTGATATGACCACGAATCCTTCCAGGGCTGCCTCCTGGAATTTCTCCATGAAATCCTGCAGGATTTCATCTCAGAGTTCCGCCAGGAGATCATACTGGGATTCCATCAGGTATTCCTCCTAGGATTCATCCAGCAATTCCTCAAGGGATTCCTCCGGAAATTCTTGCAAGGGTTCCTACAGGAATTCCTCCAGTGATTCCTATAGGAAATACTCCAGGGATTCCTCTAGGAATTCCGCAACGAATACAATCAGAAATTCCTTTAGGAACTCCATCACGATTTCGCTCAAGAAATTCACCAAGGGATTCTTCCAAGGCTTCAGCTGTGAAGAAGAACTCCTTCAGAAATTTCTCAATTATTCCCATAAAGATTCCTTCAAAAATTCTACCCGTAACAACTCCAAGAAATTCTCTAGAAATTCCGACGAGCGAGGTTTTTGGTGGTGTTGTACTTTTTACAACGGCGTGCATCCTGAAGGGTTAGTGAATTCCAACACGAAATCCTCTAGAAATTCTTCCATGAATTCTACCAGGCATTCCTCCAGAAATTCCACCACGAATTTCTCCCGGATATATCCTAGGATATATAGCTGAAATTTCTCCAGCTAATACTCCAATAATTCCTTCAGGAGTTACTTCAGAAATACCTCCAGAAGTTACTCAAGAAATTCCTTCAGGAATTATTACAGGAATTTCTCTATGAATTGTTCTGGGAATACTCCAGGAGCTTCTACAAGAAATATTCCAGAAATTCTACCAGGAATTATTTCCGGAATTCCTCCAGGAATAACTACAGGAATTCTTCCAGAAATTCCTCCAGGACAATTCAAGAAATTGCTCCAGGACAATTCCAGAAAATCCTCCAAGAATTATTTCAGGAAATTCTTTAGGAATTGCTCTAGGGAATCCTACAGAAATTCCACCAGGAATTTCTCCATGAATTATTTTAGTCATTCCTCCATAAATTACTTCATACATTCTTACAGGAAATATTCAAGGAAATTTTCCAGGAATCTTTCCAAAATTTATCCAGAATATAAAAATAAAAAAAATATTTCAAGAAATTCTCCAGGAGTTCCTCCAGGATATTCTCCGAAAATTCCCCTAGAATCCTTCAAAAATTACTACATGAAATTCTTCCAGAAAGTACTCCAGGAATTCTTCCATAATTTCTTCCAGAAATTTCTTCGAGAAATTCTTGAAGAAATTCCTGGAAGTATTCTTGTAGGAATTCTTGGAAAAATTTCTGAAAGAATTCTTCAAGAAATTCCTGGAGATATTCCTAGAGAGATTGATGGTAGAACTCTTAATAGAAATCATGTAGATATTCCTGAAGAAATTATTGGAAGGGATTGTTGGAGGAATTCCTGGGGGAATTTCTGAAGGATTTCCTGGAAAAAATCCTGAAGATATTTATTCAAAAATCCCTGGAGGTATTCCTAGAAGAATTAATAAACGGATTCTTTGAGTCATTTTTGACAGAAGTATTGAAGCTAGTCTTGAAGAAATTCTAATGAGAGTTCCTGTAGAAATTCTTGAAAAAAAATTCTGGATGAGCTCTTGGACGGATTCTTGGAGGAATTCTTAGCAGAAGTCCTGGAGGAATATTCGGAGAAATTTTTGGAAAATTTCATGATGGAATTTTTGGAAAACTTTTGGAGGAATTCTCAGAGAAATTCCTGGTGGGATTCTTGGAAGTCTTGGAGCAGTTCCTGATGACATCCTAGAAAAAATCTCGGAGGAATCCCTGGTGTTGTCCCAGGAGTATTTTCTTGAGGAATTTAAGAAGATTTCCTGAAAAATATTGGAGGTACTCATGAAGGAATTACTGAAGAACTTTTTGGATGAATTATTGAAGGAATCTCTTGAAGAGATTCTGGGAGGAATTCTTGGCAGAAGCCTTAGAGGGACCCTTAGTGAAATTCTTAGGAAAAATTCTGTAAGATATTTTGGAGGAACTCCTGGAGGGATTCTTGGAGAAATTTCTTGAGGAATTCTTGGTGGAATTCCTGAAAATATTATACGAGGAACTCCTGGAGGACTTCCTGAAGAAATTTCCCTAGTAATTTCTGGGAGAATTTCTAGGGGGTTTCCTGGTGGAGTTCCAAGAAATTCCACCAATCCTAATTCCAAAAAAGGATTTTTTTGGAGAAACAAATTTATGAAGAAATTTCTGAGGAAATCCCTGAAGGAGTTCTCGGACGATTTCCTAGAGTAATCCCAGGAATATTTTTTTGATGAATTTCTAAAGGTTTCCTTAGAGGTATTCATAGAGGAATTTTTGGAGGAATTCTTGAAAAAAAAATCTTTGAAAATCCCTGGGGTAAATTCTGGAAGAATTTTTCGAGGAATTTCTGAAGAAGTTCCTGGAGGAATTCCTGAAGTAATTTCTATAGGATTTCCTTGAAAAATTTCTGGACGAATTCCTGGAGGAATTTCTGGAGAAATGCCTGAAAGAAATCACGGAGGAATTCCTGGAGTAAAACTTTTGGAAGAATTTCTGGAGGATTTCTTGTAGGTTTCTGGATAAATTCTTCAAGCATTTCTGGCGAAATTCCTAGAGGGATTCTTGTAGGAATTCTTGTAAAAAATATTGAAGAAATTCTTGAAGGAGTTTTTTGAGGAACTTTTGGGTGAGATCTGGGAAGGACTCCTGGAGAAATTCTTAGAGTTATTTCTGGATGAATTCCTGGAATTGCTGGACGAATTCCTGAAGGAATTCTTGGAGGAATCCCTGGAGGTTTTCTTGGAGAATTTACTTGAAAAAATCCAAAAAAAAATCGCCGGAGGAATTTTGCAGAGCAATCAAGAGATAAATTCTTCTGGTAATTCCTGAAGTAATTTTTGGGGATTTCCTAAACAAACTTATAAAGGAATTCCTGGAGGATTTTTTAAAGAATTTCCGGAGGAATTTCGGAGTAATGCCAGGAATAATTTCTGGAGGATTTCCCGGTGGATCCTGGGTGATTTTTTAGATGTATACCTGGAAGGGATCTTGGAGAAAATTTTTGGCAGAAGTCTTGGAGAAGTCCCTGTAGGAATTCTTGAAGGGATTTTTGGAAGATAAGAATTTTTGACAGAAGTCCTTGAGAAATTTCTGGAGAATTTCAGTTAACACTATTGATTATCAATAAAACAATGAAATTGGAGCAAAAATATGAAAAACCCTAATTAATTCACCAAGCGGTGATGGTGCCTTTCTCGTGCCTTCGACAAAGCTCAAGTAGCATGTTAATGAATATCGCACTTTCATACGTTTAACAAAGATCCATTTCATGATACCAGAAATTATATCGTTTATCTAGCTTTTGATGTTTGAGCCTTAAACTCTTAAATAAATCATAATCTTGAATTTTCAGCCGTCATTTTGGATTTCAGTCCGCCATCTTGGAAATTCTGGTTGTCATTTTGGACTCCAGTCTTCTTCCCCATACCAGGGTATATTGGAAGGTTCTAGAGCTTTGAACTGCATTAAACAGTCGCCATTTTTTAACTCCCAACATTTTCTACATATTATCAAACATACCCATACTTCATGATTTTGCAGCCTTAACCTCCATAAAACAGCCGCCTCTTGAATTGTGAGTGCCATCTTGGATATTCTGGTCGACATTTTTGAACTCCGGGCAACTTCTCCATTCCAAATATAGCCATATTGAATGGCTTCCCGAGCAAAGACGGATAACTAAGTGATATCACTTTGATAATTAACTATGTTATCGGTGTTATCATGTTGTTATTTTTGTTATCTTCTTTTCCAATTGATGATAATCAGATGATAACAAATTTAGTTATCAATAATTTTGGTCTATCGCGATAACATGAAAATACTAAATGATAACAAAATATGTTATCAGTTTCCAAACGCACATTTCAAAGCTTTCCCAAGACTGAGAGTCTAGTGGACTTCGAATCTAAAAATAGATTCTGCTTTCCATCTTCAATGCGACTGCAGTACGAAAGTGTAGCCTTCAACCACTCTCCCTCTCACTGAGCCCCTTTAGAACAGGGGTATCGGCTGTGACCGGTAATCACTCGATCAGGGTTCGAGACCCACTGGGTGCAATAGTTGAAAACATGATTTATAATTATAAGAAACTTTTTTCAACTGCTAACTATGTCGGTAAAGTAGATTTTTACTATTTTGGTCGGTAAAATAGTTCTGAATGATAACCAAATGATAACAAAACCTGTTATCAATCAGCTGTATTTTTTCATGTTGATAACTAAATGTAATATTGAATAAAATACTATATAACACAATTAGTTATCAACTTGAACTCAATGATAACTTAACTTCTTATCATTTTGGTATTCATGGAGTAAATTTGGGTTATCATTTTTGTTATGTTGGCTCTTAATTCAACCTAAATGATAACAAATTCAATTATCAAACAAATGATAACCAGGTAACAGATCTTGTTATCATTTTGTTATCCGCCTTTGCTCGGGTTTAGAGCCTACAACTGCAATCGACAGCTGCCATCTTGAATTTTGAGCCTCCTACTTGGATTTTAGACCACTATCTTGGATATTATGGTCGCCATTTTTGAAATTCAGACATTTTCCCCTTACCAATTATACACATATTGCATGGTTTTGGAACCTAAAACACCATTAAACAGCCGCCATTTTTTAATTTTGAGCGACCATCTTGGATGTTAGACCGCCATCTTGGATATATTGGTCGACGTTTTTGGACTCCAGACATCTTCCCCATACCAAATACAGTCGAACCTCCATGAGTCGATGTTCCTTGACTCGATATCGACTCATGGAGGTAAATTTTTCCATACTGAAAAATAATTTCTGGGTTACTATGATGGTCCCCCCAAAAAGCTTCCCAAAGGATTGTTGTTCCACTACTCGATATTTCCTCGAGTCGATGGTCCCTTCAATATCGACTCATGGAGGTTTTACTGTATACCCATATTGCACGACTAAGAGCCTAAACACCGTTAAACAGCCGCTATCTTGAATTTGGAGCAGCCATATTGGATTTTAGACCACCATCTTAGATAATCTGGTCACCATCTTTGGACTTAAGGTGAAGGTTGCTCGAGATCATAAGCTTGGCTCCCGCTCTAATAACCATCTCAACCACCCACTCAAAACAAACAAATCAAACGGCGCACACTGGGGCAGAACGCAGTTATGGACAGACAAACCCTCTAATGCTTTGGATATCCAACTAAAACCTGATAACTCAATAGTTGATCTAGATAAGTTGCAACTGATCTAGATCAGTTTTAGCTTTTTCTAGAAGCGTCATAGAAAATAACTTTCTTCTGCAAAGTTGTTCATTCTGATATTTTTGACATTTCTTCCGAAAACACTTATACTCTAATGCAGACGAAAGGCACAGTGGGCTACTTTACTAAAAAAGTCGAAAAAAATCGATTTTGATCAATATTTTGAAGTAAAAAAATCAGAAAAAATTTCGAACGTTAGGTTAGCGAAAATATATAAGAAAAAGATTATTCCATAACAAAAACTTACAAATTGAGACCGCCATCTTTGATAGTTTTGTCGTCGTTTTTGGACCACCGACGAACCGACGTGACAGTGGTGTTTCAAAACTATCGCCCCTCAATTAAACGGTCGACCAACAAAGCGAGTGAACCCTTCTGTCAAATCAGCGCAGACACGAACCTCTTACTATATGAACACACGGAGGGTTTTGGGTCAAGCTAGAAAATCAACGCGAACCGTTATAGAGGTGGCGATAGTGTCCGGCTATTTTTCATCACGGCGTCGCGGACAACAAATTTGAATTTGTTTGTTCTAGCTGTCACGTCGGTTCGTCGGTGGTTGGACGCTAGACAATGTAGACATCTTCCTCAAATTAAATATACCCATATTGTATGGTTTTAGGGCCTAAGCTTTGTTAAACAACCGCCATTCTGAAGTTAATGCAGCCATTTTGGATTTTAGACCGCCATCTTGGATATTCTGGTCGTCATTTTCAAACTCCAGACATCTTCGCCATACCAAATATACTCCATATTACCTGGTTTTGCCTCTATTAAACAGCCACCATCTTGAATTTGGTGCCGCCATCTTAAATATTAGTCAGCTATCTTAAATTTTGACATCGTGAAATTTCTGGTCTTCAGTGTTGATTTCCGTACAAAATTTGTCAACCATGCTAAAGGCTACAAAAATCGCCGCAATTTGATGTGTCGCATGATGGGGCTTGGTTCAGTTTTATATACGGCCAGTTCTATCGGTGCTGCTCCCGATCAATGAAATGGCCACAACTCCGGAACGCCTTGACCGATCCGGATCATTTTCAATAGCAAACAATGCGGTAAAATTCTGGTTCGATTCGAGCTTTAACCCGAAAAATCAGCCAATAGGAAATGCCTAAAAAGTGAGTGAACTTATTTTGCGCACAGACATACATACATACACACATACATACATCATCTCTATTCGTCGAATTGAGGTACGAGGAAGGCAAAAATACAATAAAAAAGTCACATATTTTGGGCAACCAGCAAAAGGGGGGAGATACCATGCATTTCTTAGCACAACAATTCCCTTTGACTATAAAACAGACTCCAGGATAAAATGAATGTTTTAAAACAAAGAAGATATTGCATTTCTTTCAAAAAAAAGATCGTCCCGGGCGTTTACGGGTTAAGAGCAGGCTTAGCGACACTTCGCGGGTACCCCATTCAATCATTGCCAACCTAAATGGATAACGAACGAAATTCGGCTCCATAAAGATTCTCACTTACTTGCCTAATTTACACCTTAAAAGGCAAACAGAACTTTCGTTCAACTCCAAATGTCTTTTCCTCTCGAGAGGCTTACTTATAGTGCTTTACCACCGCACTTTGATGTGGTCAGTGGCGAAAGTTGAAATGAATTTTTCAAGCCTTGTTACATCCACATCCGAAAAGGATGTCGACGACGGCGATCATGGATGCTACTGGATGGCGGCGGTAGCAGCGGTAGTGTAAATCTTCTAAAATCCTCGACTTGTAATTTCGCTACTTTGGTGCTCGTCCTGCCGAGGTTATCCGGGTTTGTTCCGTTGTTGCGTTCTATGCTTATGGCTGGGTTGAAAGCAATTATGATAATGCTCACTACGCTGTCCCTCTCCAACGACCGAATCTCGAGTAACAACAAGAGCCACTCTTCTTGTGCACAAAACATTGAAGAGGGTTGGATTAACCTGCTACGACCGGTAATTTAGCTCCCATGTCGAAAGCGGCGGTAAGTGCCTTTTGGCCCAAGAATTCTCTTAACGCAGAGGAAATGAGTGCAAGCTACGGTGAAAAGTAACCAACCAACTGGACCGTTTCCACTCCAGTGATAGGTGTGGTGGTTATAGAGCTTGGTCAAAATTTTGATACAAAGTAGCATTGTGGAGAGGAATCGAAAAGTTCATGATGAGATACAGCGCCCGAATGAGGGCGCTGGCTGTCATCAATATCATCAATGTCGAATATCGGTATTCTCTTAATTGAAAATAGCAAAATCAAATCCCAACGGTAGCCGAAGTGCATCATTTGGGTGATGAAAAATGTTTAGTAATTCATCTAGCAGTGGAGCGAGATTTCATTCAATCATTCAAACCGCGTCATCGAAGTGCTGCTTCCACCTTTCAATCACCTCACTTCCGTGTATTCGGAGGCTCCATATCCATATCCATGCATATTTCCGCTCACGATATGAAGCATTTTTAACATAACGGTACAGGTTTGCAAGTTTTCTCCTCAAAGAGGTGAGTCATCACTCTACAGCTTTCACTTCTGTTGCAATTGTTCCGCGTTCTATCGGGTGCCATGCTGCAGCATTATCACACGCGATACGTTCGTCTCCTCCAAAACTGCTTTGTACTCCACATCAAATCATTCGTTGCCTCGGCTTTGCTCCACGGAAAAGACCGCCCAGGTAACAATTTAATGCTGTACAAAAGTTTCTTCAACTATTTTAAATCGGACTTCATTTGAACAAAAGCTGAGCACAAGAGGCACAATCTTTCATTCAGCTCCTAAACATCTAATTTTGGTGATTTTATTCCACCTTTAGCTGATTTGAGGATCGTTGAAAGGCTGATTTAAGGCTTAATATGCGCTTAATCAGTAATCAATTAAATTTATTAAATGTGTAAAAATAAAATAAAAACATTTTCGTGAACCAATTTATAACCATTGGCTGCGTTTATTCCCAGAAGAGATGTTTAGGAATGTATAAATTAATCTGTGGGAAAACTGGGAATTGAACTCGGACCTCCTGATTTATAGTCACTCACCTTAGCACCTACACCACACACAATTGTATACATATCCTCGAAAACAAGAGCATTACTTGTTGTGTCTGAATGGTCAAGAACATAAGTTGAACTGAGTCTGTATTGAGGCTGAAGAAGCGATGTGGACTTTACGAAAACATGCTTGGGTCAGCTGTCAAAAAATATTTGATTAAAGGTTGAACAACAGATGATTAGTTCTGCATGTTGATGAATGATTCAAAGTTGGTTACCCAGATGATTAATATTCTATTCAACCTGATATTCAGCCATCTATGTATTGCTGATTAAAGAGGTTGAACAAACCATACTTCAGACCAATATTCAGCTGTCATTGTGTTCAGCCATTGACACTATAAACCAGCTACTGTTCAACTAATACTCTCACTGTTTAGCATTTATTGTTACTTGGGCGTGTCGTTAGTCTGACTCTGATTTTTTTCTCCTGGCCTACCTGAGTGTTTAGGTCTTCTATGATGATCTTGACGTCATCAGGGCTTGCACAGCTGTCGTATTCCGATTATGAAGCGAACATATGACCACTTGCACAACGGGCCTAGTTACTTTTTGAATTTTTTTCCAGGAAGTGCTCCACATACTTTTTTGCAGAAAATCCTCTAGGAATTAGCATTGGCCTTTTTATCTGGAGTTTCTCCCATAAATTTCTCAAAATATTCATCTTGAAACTAATTCATGAGTGTCTTCAGGGTTTCCTCCTGGGATGCCATAACGGATTCTTAAGAAAATTCTCTCAAGGATTGCTACAAAAGTTCGTGTATGTATTTCTTCATGTATAACATTAAACATTTCTGAAGGAATTCCTCAGGACATTTTCTTAGGAATTCGATCAGAAGTTTCTCGATAAATTATGCTAGGGATTTTGCCAGGGTTTTCTTCAAAAAATATTTTATAGGTTTTTTTTTTAAAGGAACAATCCTAGGAGAACTGTTTTTTCTTTTAGAAATTTCTGTTGGGATTTTTCTAGAGGTTTCTTCAGGTAATACTGAATATATTCAAGCATTCTCTCAGGCAGTTATTTAAATATTCCCCTGTAAAATTCCCAAGAGATCCTTCTGACAGATCATGCATGGCTTTTCCCAGAAGTTCCTCCAGATATTCCTACAAGAACTGCTTTGGATTCGTTTTGGATCTTTCTCCAGGAAATTTTCGGAAATTTCTCCAAGGATTCTCTTAGCGATTCCCGCAGGATTTACCCCAGAATCTATTCCATGGAATGTTTGAAGAAAATTTTGAACAAATTAATCTATGAATGCCTACAGAGGGTTTCTTTATAAAAAAAAACATTTTTTATAATCTTTCTGGTGGTTCTCTAAACAATTTATCCTTTTACTGCTGATTTCCCTTCAGAAATTTCTCCAGTTGGTACTTCAGGGATTTTTGTGTACTAAAGCCCTCAAAAATTGTATAAGAAATTCTTTTTCTAACTCCTCAAGAGGTATCTCTAGGTGATGTCCGGCCATTTGGCCGAAATAGTCGTTTGGCCGAATGCCGTTTGGCCGAATTCTGATCAAAAGAATTTGGAAGCGTGGGCAAATTCTGGAGACAATCTAGCTGCCAATATGCCCATCAGAATAATTTCCTTCTTTAAATAATAGGATATTCTTTGCTGGCGTTGAAACTGTGAATATTTCTAGCAAAGATGTTTCCTTCTTTGAATCATAGGCAGTTCTTTCGACATACATTGATATAGAAAACAGTGGCATGATCACTTAGGCTCATCATTACTTTTTCGGTCAAATGGCATTCGGCCAAATGGCGTTCGGCCAAATGACCCGGAACCTCTCCAGGTAAACAGGAAGTTTAAAGAGTTTCTTCAGGTATTCTCCAAGGCATTCGCTGAGGAATTACACCACAGATAGCTTCATAAATGACTTCAAAAATGTTTGGCCAAGGATTCTTTAAAAATTTTGCCCGAAATTTTTTTAAGAATTTTCCTTGGAATCTCCAATAGTATCAATAGGAGTTTTCAAGGGTGTTCTTCAGACAACCGTACAGGGATTTTTTTGAACTTTGCTTTAGGGATTCTTTCAAGAATTATTCCAGTAATTTTGTGTGCAATTTCTAGAAAAAACAGTGCTAACAAATTTCTAAAAAAAATCATTTTAAGAATTTCTACCAAAGTCTCGACATGAACTTTTCCAGCAGTTCTTGTGGCAATCACTGAAAGGATTTCAGAAAAAAACTCTACAGGAAATTAAACAAAAAAAATCCAGAATATCTGAAAAGTTCTATGGAAGAACTTTAGAAGAAACCCCTTGTAGGAGTTCATGAAAAAGTATTTGTAGATATTTTTGAACGAATATCTGAAGAAATTTTAGTCGCAATGCAGGAAGTAGCTTCAGAAAGCATCCCTGAAGCGATTTCGAAAGAAATATCCAGTAGAATCCCTGATGACATCCTAGGAAGTATTTTAAAAGAATATCTTAAGGAATATCTGAAGAAATCCCTGGGAAATTGTTAAAGGTATCCCATTAAGAATTTTTTAAGAAGAGAAATGAAGAAACACCTTGAGAAATTCCTCAGGAGATCCTTGTTGGAATTTCTAGAAAAGTTTGTTGATGAATTCTTGGGAAATCCATCAACAAAATTCTGAGAGAATTTTCTGAAAGTAATCCAGGAGCAACTTGTGGTTGTATTTCTGAAAAAAAGGCTAGATAAGCTTCTTGAAAGATCCAAATATTCCTCCAGGGATTGCATAGGATTAATTCAGACCTCCAGGGATTTTTTCGGAAATTTCTCCGGTGATGCTTCAAGAATTTCTCCAAAGATTTTCTCAGCGATTCCTGCTGGATTCACCCTCAAATCCCTGGAAAATTTTTCAAGGATTTTTACAAAAATCAATGAACACCTTCCCTTCAGAATTTTCTGCAGGTAGTCCTTCAAGGTTTTTTGTGTACTAATCCCTTCACAAATTGTATAAGAAACTTTTTGAATCCCTTCTGAAGTATCTCCAGAAGTTCTCCAAATGTCCCCCAAAAATTAATTTAGGAAAATCTTTTTTATTTAATTTTTCAAGAAAATCCTGCAGAAATTCTCGAATTTCTCCAGGAATCCCTTCAAAAGTTTCTCAAGTAAATTTTTACTTGGAATTACTTCTAAAGTTGCTCCAGCTGTTTCTCATGCATTTATTCTGGGAATAGGAGGTATTTTAAGAAGTTTCATTTCAGGTATTCTCTCAGACATCCATCAAGGAATCCCACCAAGTCTCACATCGGAAAGTTTTGACCAAGAAATTTTCAAGAATTTTTTTCAGAATATTTTCAAGTATTCCTTCTTGGAATCTCCAAAGGTATCACCAGGAGTTTTTCAAGGGTGTCGTTCAGATAATCTTATAGAGATTTCCTTGGATTGTTTTTTTTTCGGGATTCTTCCAATCCAGGATTCTTTTAAGAATTCTTTCAGTACTTGTATGTGTAATTTCTGGAAAAAGTACAAAAACATCCATGAAGATCTGAGACAATTCTTGCAGGAATCTCTGTAGGAATCCCAGGAGGTATTTTTGACGGAATCGTAGAAGCAATTCCTTGAAAAAAACATTCTAAAAAGTTCTGCAAAAATCCCCGAAGGAATTTCTCAATCAGTTCTTTTAGGAAACACTGAAAGGATTTCAGAAGGAATTTCATTAGGAAATTTAAAGCAGTTTTTGGAAGAATTTCTAAAAAATTCCATGGAGGTACCTTTGAAGAAACCCCTTGCTGAAGTTCCTGAAGAAATCTCAGGAAGTTTCCTGAAAAAATCTCTAGAGTAATATCCGAAAAAAAATCCCTGGGAAATTTTTAATGGAAACCCAGGAGAAATTGTTTAAGAACTTCTTGGAGAAATGCCTTAGGAAACTCTTGTTGAAATTCCTAGAAAAGTTTGTTGATGAAATTTTGGGAAAATTCCTGGAGAAATCCTTCAATAAAACTCTGAAAGGCTTTTTCGAAAGCAATCCTGGAACAATCTGTGAACGTAATTCTGAAGGAATTCCTGCAGAAATAGCAAAAGCTAAGCAAAGCTAAGCTTCTGTTGAGATTCCTAGAAAAAAAAAAACTCTTCAATGTTTTTAAAGAAACTCCTCAAGAATCCACGCAGAAATTCTTAGAGTTATTTTTAGAGGAAGGTCCAAAGAAGTTTTTGGGGAAATATATAGGATGTAGAGGAATATCCGAAAAAAATTCCCGAAGGAATCTTTGTATGACGTCTTGCAGGAATTTTTGGAGGAATGCTTGCCCGAATCACTGAAAGTAATAATGTAAGGATCTCTGCAAGATCCGCAAAGAATCTCCTAACACAATTTTCAATACAATCTCCATTGCTGTTGAGATTCTTGAACCAAAACATACTGGGTACATTGAACAAGAAGCAGGTCTGCTGCTTCTGCTTCTAGGTATTTCCGGTTCTGTCAGGTACCATGCTGCAGCATTGCCGTCCACGCTACGTTCTTCTTCTCCATCATATTCCTTTCACGGTTTTTCTAGACATATAACCCAGGATTCTGAGGTCCCTTAGGGAGCTTTTAAGAGATTCTTCCTAGTTTGGAATTCCTTCAGAAGTCCTCTCTGGGATTTTTCCAAGAGTATCTTCTGAGATCCCAAAACGTTTCCAACTGAGATTCCTCCAGCAGTTCTGTCCAGTAGTCTTCCAGGAAATGCATCTAGATTCCACCCCCCTCCCCCCCCAAAGAGTTCAGGAGTTCATCTAGGAGTTCCTCCCGAGATTCCTTTAGGATTCCTTCAAGGATTCCTTCCGAGGTTTCTCCAGATATTAATTCCAGGATTCCTACAGGAGTTCATTCTGGGATGTCTCGCCTTCAGAGATTCTTCCAGGGACAGAAGTTCCACTGGGATCCTTCCTGGAGTTTTTGAGATGCCTAAGGAGGTTCCATCCGGGATTTTTCCAACTGTGCTTTCCAGGATTTCTCTGGCAACTTCTCCCGGAACTCCTACAGAGAATTCTTCACGGTTTCCTCCAGGAGAACTTAAATTCCTCCACATGTTCTTTCCGATATTCCTCCAGAAATTCTTTCCGAGATTACTCCAGGAGTTCCTGCTGAGATTCATCCCAAGTAACTCATTTGCCACAGAAGAGTAACGGCGGCGCAGGTTTTTGTTGTGCAGAAGTCACTGTGACTAACTTCTAACAAATAAATACTCACTTGCTAGAAGTAAGTTTATTTATTTATTTATTGTGTTACTTGGGATTTAGAAGTTACTTTAGGGATGTCTATTGGAGTGCTTTCTAGGATCCAATTCCTTTTGGAATGTCTTCAGTAATTTTGGCCAGGATTTCCACAAGGAATTCCTCTTATTCCTGAACGTACTATTGGAGAAAACACAAAAGGAAGTAATGCCTTAAAGGATGAATTTCTTGAGGGGTTCCAGAAGAAACTCCTGCTGAAGTCTTGGAAAAAAAGCATGAAGGAATCCCAGAAATAAGTAGCTATGGGAGGAACCCGTGAAGGAGCATTCTAAAGAGAACTCTTGAGAGAATCCCGAAAGGATTTGCTGCATAAGCCAAGAAAATAATGCCAAGGGAAATCTCGAAGGAATTCCTAGAGAATTCCCGGAAGGAATCCTGGAAGGCATTCCTGGAGAAATCTTGGAAAGAACTACTGGAGCTGGGGAACTGGAGGAATCCTATATCTGCAGGAATTCCATTAGAAATTCCAAAAGGAAACCTGTAGCAGATCTGAGAGGAATCTCGGATGAAGCTCATAACAGAATCCTGAAGGAGAAAAACGCAAAGAATTCATAAAGCAAAAAAACGTCATTTTTTTCTTTTTTTTTTCAAAAACAAAAATTTAAAAAAAAACGTGAAAGAGCTCCTGAAGGAATTGTATAAGGAAGTTTTCGGCAAATTTCAGAAGGAGTTAATGGAAGAATACCGGAAAGATTTCCTGGATACAGGATTCCCTAGATGCAGAAAGAATTTCCAGAAGGAACTCCTTGAGGATTCCCAGAAGGAGCACCTAGAGAAATCCATGAAGGTATTCCTGGAAGCACTCTAAAGAGAACTCTGGAAGGAATATTAAAAGGATTTGCTGAATGAGTCTAGGAAAGCATTCCGAGGGAAACCTCGGAAGAAGTTCCTGGAGGAATCTCGGAAAGATTCATCGGAGGAATTCTATATGGGGCCTCCCTAGGATACCCAAAAGAAAAATCAGGAACTACTTCAAAGGGAACTTTGAAGAATCCAGAAAAAAAGGGAAAAATCTCGGATCTTCTTAACCCTCGAGCAGTCACTTCTTTGACTACCTGCAACGACGCCACGCTCACGCTGTGTACTAAAAGCGTGTATTTTTCATGGTGCGTGTACTCAGTACACGACGCGACTGCTCCCGGGTTAAGGAATTCCAGCATAATCCTGGAAGTTCTGGAGAAACCACGGAAGAAATTCCTGCAGTTATCCCAGAAAGAATTCCCGGAGGAACTTCGAAAGAAGCTTCTAGAGTTATCCTGGAAGTCTTCTAGAGATCCCAGAAGAGATTCCCGAAAAAATCCTGGAGAAATGCCAGTTAGATACTTTTAAGAGATGGAGGAGCTTCTGATGGAATTCTGCAAGAATCTCTGAAGAATTCTAGAAGGAACTCGTTAAGGAAACATGGACAAACATCTGGAGGAATCGCGGAAGGAAATCCTAAACGAATCGTATATAAATTCCTGGGAGAATCTGAGAAGGTATTCCAAAAGAAATTCCGGAAATTCCTTCCAGAAGGATCTCCTGGAGAACTCTGGACTCTCATCTGCAAGTCATAAATTATCTTACTTCTCAGCGCGCACGTACCTAAACAGCTTGGTCTGAGCTTCAAAGATTGAAAAATCTTTATGCAATTCAGCATCCTAATTTCCATTTTATATGACTCATTTTGATGTCATAATGGCCAACTTTTCCGAACTGGTTCATAATACAACTGGAATGAGTTGCATAATAAAAAATAGTTGCATAATGAAAAATAGTTGCATAATGTTTATAATGCAACTCATTTGAGTTGCATTATGAACATTATGCAATTCAAATGAGTTGTATAATAAAAAAAAATCATTGCATAAAATTTTGTATGGATCTCGTTGCAAAATTCGATTTTTTCAGCACTCTTCGTATTTATCCAACGAGGCTTGCCGAGGCTGCACGACTCGTGCTGAAAAAATCAACTTTTTGCAACTCGTTACATAAATAACTAATAAATAACTATAACTATAATAACGAACTGTTGTTGCATCAGTTACTTTTCTTCATGCGATCGCTTAACCTTTCTATTGCATCGAGCTGCACAAGAAAGGTTAGTAAAATGTAATGTTTACCCCCACAGGACTAAAAACTGCGCCCAGAGAGCAGTTAATTGAAATTCTTATCATTTCTATATCGGGGTGTATGAATAAGTGTACCTACTGTCCATACAGGAAGGTGCAGCATTCATTTTGCACACATGATGGAGGTCGTTTGATTGAAAAGGGACCGGTGAAAAGCAAAATTCATCGACCATCATCATCAGCATCGATTGCAACATTTTTATCGGGCTTGGTTCCCTTCGAAACATATTGATCGAAATCGCTTCGGTTCGGTTTCGCGACGACTGGACCAGGTGCTCGGAATTCTGTGTGACCATTTTGCGGCAGAGTCATGATAGGGAATGATTTCCACACAGGCAAAAAGAACTCTGAAATTTGTACCTTGCGTAAATATTAGAACCCTTAAACTTCTATTTCATTTTATGCGATTTTGCATGAAAGAATTTCTAGTATGCAACATTGTTAATAATCTCCATGAAGCAACTAATGTAATTTTACAATCCAATGGAGAATTGTGTTGAATGCAATGGAAATCATTTTGTTTCAAAGAACACAATTAACATTTTTTTACTATGCAGAGTCTAGCTGAAGATTGGTTCAACGGATTTCACTGAAGAACGTCCGTTACAGCATGGAGTAATTTATGTACGTTCCCTCAAGTATAGTTTGGATAGCTCAATATCTTTAATCATATATTTATTTATTTCGTCGTCGACTGTGTCGCACAGACATATATTGGACCAGTCTAATGTTCACCATTTTGTAACTATAAATATAATGTAACCACGGTGAACACTGAACGGAAACCCCCGCCCAAAATCGACTGAAAGGCGATACGATCGCGCCCCTTAACGACATCCGGTCGGAAACCGTATGGTCCACCGACCGAATGATGTCATCCTAAAACCGGATGACAGTGATATGAAAATTGAATGTCGACCATATGGTCGAGCAACCTTGTTTTTTAGCGATTGATAACCCTCTTATATTCGCTACCCTTCTCAAAAATGATGTGCTTTAGTGGCCAGGGTGCCCTCACAAGCACCCTTTTTCAAAAATATGACATGCCCAGAAATAGGACATGCAACGCAAAATCGTCAATGTCGCGGGTATAACGAACAAGGAACTTGTTACGCTATCGATGAATAAATTTAGTGCATCTGTGTTGCCTTCGCTCTGCAACTAATATTCATTCTCATAGCGTGCGTCGACGCATGCGCGAATAAGATGGTCGTCATCCGCTTTTTAGGATGATTGCCGTATGACTGATTTGTCATTCGGAAACACGATTTTGGTAACTTAGACTGGATGGTCGGACAAATCAGTCGATTTCGGGATGGGGTTTTCGTTCAGTGAAGGCAGTGCGACGAGTAGGTCTTTTGGAAGCTGAAGTCCATAAATATGCAAGCTCGTTGCTCCCTCCGATCCACAGCGCAGGCACCTTCGCGAGAGTTCATATACCAGGTTTTGGAGAATCGAAAATACATTCAGCAGCCTACCAGTTTACCCTTTGGTACGTTGGCAAATGTTTGGAGAATTTGTGACCAGAACGGTAGGTATGTAAACTATTTCAGTGATTGATTTTCATAGGCATTTGCTTGTCATCGGTCACTGGATGCTGGACTTCCACCATCACCGCGTGTATCTTTTATCAGCCAAACGTTGATGTGCATTTCAAAGTATGACTATTACCTTTGTATTGTATTCGGGCTGGAATGAAAGATGCATTTGAACGTGTTCTGTTCATGTTCTGTTCAAAAGCTGTGCTCACGTGAGCCGTGTTCAAGTTCAAACACTAGTGGGTGTTTGAACGCAGTGCACTGCGTAGCTCATAGCAACAGCATTTTCATTCGGTCATTAACGCAAAGACGTGGCTGTCGGTCTAAGTCACACGGAGATTTTCATAAGGTTGTCGCGTTCATCTTTGAATACAAAATTTCTACAGAACCTACGAGCTTGATAGCTAATTATCAGTTTGTTCTTTTATTAGAGGCTTCAATCTACTTTCCGTTAACCTTTAAACGCATAGCACATTGCACCGAATCGAGCCCCGGTCAGTTCCTGGCCATCCATTTCATCCCAATTGGAAAATGTTGTAGCAGAAGCTAGACCAGAAGTGTTTCTTGCTAGACCGGACGATGTCCATGTGAGCCATGGTACAGCGTGATGGGCAGCACGTAGACCTGTGCGCCGACTTTATTTTGCTCGGCGGCGGCGTGAGGGCCATTTTTGGCCGGCGGCGGCGGCGTCATCAGCGTCACGCCGGTGGCAGCTTTCGGCGGCGGCGGCGGCGGCGTGAATCGGCGTGACCAAAATTTGATCGTAATGTCAACATTGGCGATACGAAGAAGTTGTCTTTACGCTGTAGAATTTGTAGTCCAGTCTTTGCTTTTTCATAACCATTGATGACATGAATTATTATTATGTCAGTACACAGGATAAAGTATTTAACCAAAAAGAAACCAATGCTCAAACATCTTGTTTGACTCGATCTAATTTTCATTAGTGTCAAACAGATGTTTTTTCGTCAGCTCATTTGTCAAATATTTGAGCCTGTGCACTTATAACATTACGTTTGAATGAACACCTTTTTGTTCCTGTTCGGGTCCGTCACTGTGGCCAGTAATTAGACCTATACCCGTATACGTATTAGTGCATGTTGCATTGCTCCATTGCAAATTAAGAGCAAAAATTTAGTTTTGCTACACTTTTCGTTTTGTTTTCTTAGAACCTTAGATTTCCGGGAATAATCTCCAAAAGAATTCCAGAAGGAGCCTAGAGGAAGCCATGAAGAAACTTCTGGAATAATCCCTGCAAGAACTGCTGTATGAAACTCTTAAGGAATTTCTGCTGGAATCACTCATATGTAGTTCAAGAATTTCTCTTAGAGAGATCCCTGAAAAACTTATGAAGAATTCTCTAAGGAATTCCAAGAGGATTCCTTAAGAGAATTCCAACAGGAATCCCCGGAGGAATTTCAGAAGGAATCCCCAATGAACTTTTAGGGGTAATCCCGGAGGGAGTTTCAGGAGGAATGCTTGTAGGAATTCCATGAGGGAGCCCTGAAAGAATTCCAAATGAAATTCCTGCAGAACTTGCACAAGGAAATCCCAAAAGAATTCCAGCACGAGTTCCATGCAAATTGCAGCAGTAATCGCCAAAGAAATCCCAACATGAATTTCAGAAGAATCTTCGAAAGTATTCCAGTGGGAATTTCAAAGTGAATTCGAGAAAGAATCCCCTAAGGATTTCTAGGAGGAATCATCGAAAAATATCGGAGAGGAATCTCGGAAGGAATTCCAGGAGAAATCCCTGAGGGATTTCTAGAAGGAATTACCGAAAGAATTCCAAGAGGAATCCTAGAAGGAATTCTAGGAGGAATCCCCGAAGAAATTTGAAGTGAAACCCCAAAAGGAATTCTAGGAGGAAACCTCAAAAGAATTCCAGAAGAAATCCCTGGAAAAAAATCAGGAGGAATCCTCGTTGAAGTCCAGGAGGAATCCCTGAAAAACGTCCAGGAGGAATCCACGATGGAATTTTAGGAGGAATACTCGAAGGAAATTAGCAGAAATCCCCAAAGGATTTCCAGCAGAAATGCCAGAAGAAATCCCCGAACGAAGTCCAGAAGGTATACCCGACAGAATTCCAGAAGAAATCCCTGCAGAAATTCCAGGGGGAACCCCCTTAAGGAATTTCGGGAGGAATCTCCGAAGGAACTCCAAGCGGAATTATCGAACGAGTTTCAAGAGGAGGAATCCCTGAAGAAATCCCCGAAAGAACTCTGTAAGGAATTCCCGCAGCAATTCCAAGAGAAAATCACGAAAGAATACCAGCGGTTATCTCAAAGGAATTCAAGCGGGACACCAAAGAAATTCCAACAAAAATCCTTAAAATAATTTCTGTGAGAATTTCAAGGAGAATTCAAGAAATAATCCCCAAAGAGTTTTGAGGACGAAACAACGAAATATATACAGGAGGAATCTTTGCATAAATTTCGGGGGAAAATCTAATAAGACCGAAGTAATTACAAGAGAAATTCCCGAAAGAACTCAGGAAGGAGGAATACCCGAAGGAATTCTAGGAGGACTCACCGAAGGAATTCCAGAAGGAAACCTCGAAGACATTCTAGGAGGAATTCCATGAGGAATCTCCGGAGAAATTGGAAGGGAAAGCTCCAAAGGATTTCCAAACACCGAAGAAATTACTGGAGGAATCCCAGAAACAACTCTAGAAGGAATCTCCGAAGTACCTTCAGGAGAAATCCCCGGAGGAATTCAACGAGAAATTCCTGAAAAAAACTCCAGCAGGTGTTTCCGAAGGAACTCTAGGAGGAATCTCTGGAGGAATTCTATGAGGAATACCCGAAGAACTCAAATCCTCGATAGTGGAATTCAAAGAAACAGTACTTAACACGATTTTCTTTTTACTTCCAAATTAATTCCAGGAGGAATCCCGAATGAATTTTAGGAGACATTATCGAAGGAATTCCATGAGTAAATCCAAAGGAGTTCTAAGAGGAATCATCAAAGAAATTTCAGGAGAAATCAACGACTGAGTATCAAATGAAAGCTCTGAAAGAATTTCTGGTGGAATCCATGAAGTAAGCTTAGGATGAATCCTCGACGGAATTCCAGAAAAGATCTCCAAAGGAATTTCAGGAAGATTTCCTGAAGGAACTCTAGCAGAGACCCCCGAAGAAATTGTACAAGGAATCCCCGGAATAATTCCAAGACAGAAGTTTAAGTTGTATCTTCGAAGGAATTCCAGGAGGAATCCCCAAAGGAAATCCAGGAAGAATCCACGACGGAATATCAGGGGAATCCTTGAAAAAAATTCAGGAGGAATTCTTCAAGGAAGTCAAGGAGGAAACCCTACAGGAAATCTAGGAAGAATCCCCGTAGGAATTCCAAGAGGAATCCTCGAAACAATTCCAGGAGAAATTTTCGTATGATTTCTTTGAAGAATCTCCCAATAAATTCCAGGAGGAATTTCAGGAGGAATGCTCGAAGGAATCCCATGAGGAACCTCTGAAGGAAGTCCAAGAGGAATCCCCAAAGATATTACAGGAGAAATCGCTGCCGGAATGCCAGGGAGAATCCCCGAAAGAATTCCGGTAGCAATCTCCGAACGATTTCCAGGTGGAATTCTTGAAGGATTTTCAGTGGAATCTCCCGAGGGAATCTTTCTGGGTAGAGGGATCCCTGCAGGATTTCCAGGAGGAATCCCCGACAGATTGTCAGGAGGAGTCCCCAATAGAATTCCTGGAGGAATTCTAGAAGGAAATGCTTGAGGAATTCTTGTAGAAACTCCATAAAAGATCCCACAATATCCTGGAGATATGCCTGATTATATTCCTAAGGAAATTCTCGAAGGAACTTTAACAAGATTCCCTGAAAGAACTCCTTAGGAAATCTCTGATTTTACTCCTGGAGCATCCGTGAGTCCTCTTGGAAAAATCTCAGAAAGAACCCCAAGAGCGATACCTTGAAGAACTCATGAATGAATTCCTAAATTAACTTCTCCAAGAAAACCCTTTTGGATATAATTAAGCAGGGGTTTTCAGACCTTTTGTCTCGCGGTGCACTTTTTGTGAACAAATTGCTACGCGGTGCACTTGATCAAAAGTTTTAAAAGATGAGATTTCAAGATTGTAAAAAATGACGGATTGATTAATTCTATGATTTTTTTAGACTGAATTATTTTCTGGTTTCTGGCGAAGTTTGTGTCTTGTTATTTTTTCTAAATTTTTGACGAAACCCTCGACGAAACTTTGTGTTGATCTCTGGATAGCTGTTATGGTTTTTCAGTAAATACTCATTTTGAAAGATTTCCAGAGAGCTTTAAAAAAAATAAAATAGTTGCTTCCTTAAGAACATAAAAATACCACTTGAAATATCTGAGGAAAATTCCCAGAAATATACTTTCTGTATAATTCGTGGTAAAATAATTTAAAGGTAAATAAAAGATACCATCTCAGATTCTAGAAAATACAAATAGGGTATCGCGCCACTTGGGCGGTGGCTTCTATATTCGTCTGTTTTCCACTATAACTCAGTCAATTTTGAACGAATTGGTTTGAAATGTTGTACACGGGCAGATACTATACCTATCTCACCACATTCCAAAAGTTGTGTCAATTGGTTCAAATTTGACTGAGTTATAGTGGAAAACAGACGATTATAGAAGCCACCGCCCAAGTGGCGCGATTCCCTACTAGTCAAATTCTTGAAAATCCGTTATAGGGTGTTGGTTCGTTTATTAAGCATGTGGCTCCCATTTTCATCCTACGAAAAACAAAGGATTGAAGCGTTGCTTGCTTAGTTTCATATTTTTGTATTTTTTGTTAGAAGTGAGCACGCATGAAAACAAAAAGAACGGAATACATCGGTGCCGTAATTGCTTGTTTTCGAATAGGATGAATATGGGAGCGTGAGATTACTGATGGCACACATACTTTACCTTGTAATTTTTTTGTTATTGGAGATATACTTGATGGATCCTAGATGTTGGATTTTTAGAAAATTCATGAAAAATTTTATTTGACTGCCTGACGCTTTACTCTCATTTCACAAGGCTTCCTAAATTTAATATTTCAGATACAGTAATTATGTATCAGTCATGTACGTTGTTAGTCTATTTTTAATTTGAATATTTTTCATGAAACTTGTAACGCCCGCAGAACTGTACAAATTCTGGTCGCGGTGCTCTTGGTAAGGCTTCGTGGTGCACCTAGTGCACCACGGTGCACGATCTGAAAACCCCGGTTAAGAATTCATAAAAGGAACTCTTATAATAATTTTTGAATGGATTTCTGTAGGAATCCCTGAACAAACTTCTAGGGGAATCCTTGGATCCTCCTCAGAAGGAACTCCTGGATCTCTCGGAAGGAACTCCTGGAGAGATTTCTGAACTTATGAAGGAATCCCTGAAGAAATTCAGGAGGAACCTCAGAAGAAACATTTGCATGAATCCCGGTAACTCCTAGAGGAATCTATGAAAGAACTCTTGGACTTATTTCTGTAAGAACTGCTGCATGAATTTCTAAAAGAACGTTATAAAATAGCTGTATTCGAATTTTGTCAAGACTAGAAAAGCCATTTCAAAGTTAAATTCTATCGCAGTCAAATCCAAAAATCGTTAACTGCTGTTAGAGAAAACTCAATTCGTTCGACAACCATTGTTCGACAGAACAACAATGAACGAATAATCGGCAATAATTGAGTCCCTGAGGAAGATCCCAATTATAACCGAAACGTCGGAAAAGATTAAATAGCTGAATTTGAAATTTGTCAAGACTGGAAAAGCCATTACAAAGTCAAATGAACTTCAGAAGGAATCCCGAATCAGGAATTCCTATACTAATTTCTAGAACCGTTTGTTAGAATTCCTGAAAGAACTTCTAACTCTTGATGGATCTCCAGGAGGCATCTATTAATCCTCCTGAAAGAATCTCTGAAGGGACTTCTGAAAGAATACCCGAGCGAACTCCTGTTGAAATAGCTCAGAGAACCTCTGAAGGAATTCCTAATGATCTCCTGAAGAGGTTACCGAAGGAACCTCTGGATCATTCCTTGTAAGGAACTTCTGTAGGAATATCTGAAGGAACTCCTGGGATTTCCTGAAGGTACCCTTGATGGAATTTTTGGAGTGATTTCTGAAGAACACAGAACGCCAGGAGGAACCCGTTGTTGGAATTCTAGAGAAATTCCTGAGAAATCTCTGAAGAAACTCCTGGACTATTTCATGAAGGAACTCCTGAATGAATTCCTGAAGGAATTTTAGAAAAAAATCCCTCTTATCTCTGAACGACCTCCTATGGGAACACCTGATGAATTTTCTGGATGAATCTCGGATGTATTTCTAGGAGTCATCCTTGAATCCTCCTGAAAAAAATTTGAATGTACTTCTGTCGAGAACTTCCTGAGAGGTCTTCTAAAAAAAAATGCATGTTGAAACTCCTAGAGGCATCCCTGAATCTCTGAAGTAACTACTGGAGACATCTTTGAAGAAACTGCTGAAGAGATCTCTAAAGGAACTTCTGAAGAATTCTTTGATTGGAATTTTAGAGGAATCTTCGAAAGAAAATTAGTATTTTATCTCAACTTTATGTAAACAAAATTTTGTTCGTGCACTGATCACCGGCGTGAAAAATGAAAATCGGCGGCGTGACAAACATCGGCGTATGGCGCGCCGCCGATACCGCGGTCGGCGTCGGCGTGGGGCAAAATGTGTCGGCGGCGGCGGCGTGGCGCGGCGGCGCACAGGTCTAGCAGCACGGTCCGTTCCTGACCCGGTGTAATGAGGATGAGGATTGTTTGTTATCTTGGTCATCGTGCACCCAATATTCAACTCAAAGACACAATAGTAATATAATAATAAGCTATATAAATTATTATTCATAGGAAAATTTGGTGGGTTGGTTAGAAAATAATCTTTGAATTGCTGTGGGTTCTAAGTTGGGACAATGCAATGGGATGCAATAGCAAGCGCAACCTCGTCAAACGAGTCTCTAATTTGGTAGACAATTATTTACATACTGGTCTTTGATCTGAACTGACAGTTTTGAACACCGTTGCGTGAGCCATCTAGTTACCCAAGTTGTGTTCAAAAATGTGAACACGCACGTAAGAGCAATCGGGGAACACTTCAGGCACGCTCACCGCTCGTGAGCGTTCAAAATGCATCATTATGAAACTGGTATCATATATCCTGACGTTGCAATCTTGGTTGAAATACATACTAATTCCAGATCAAATCAAATCAACCAAAGAAGCTTCTATACAAATTCTGAAAAATATCTGCCTACTATTTCTATCAGTAACTTCAATTGTACCGTAATCGCAGCGCAGCAATCTAGTGCTGAAAATGTCATTTCGGCATATCTAAATTCAACCACTTACAGCTGAACCTGTAAATATGGTAGATGTATTAAAATCTTCTGCGGCTAGACCAGTTCTACAAGAAAGTCACAGAAAACCCGCTATTTTTCGAAGATTTAAGGTAAATGTCACGGATTACCTTCCAAAAATGCCTATTGATATTCACCATGAATATCAATTGACATTTTTCTAGGATAGCCCGTGACATTTGCCCTCAATATTGGAAAAGGGCAGTTTTTCCGTGACTTTCTTATAGAACTGGTCTAGCCGAACAAGTTTTTCATATACCATATTCTCAGGTTCAGCTTCTAAAATGAACTGTGGGTGCTTGAGTTTAGATATGTCGAAATAACATTTTCAGCACTGCGAAGAAAGAGGAAGAGTCGTGGCCTGCTATGATGTCGTGTGAAGTTATCAGTCGATTGAGTCTAGGATAGGATGTGATAACAGAAATTCGCCTGCCTTGTTATTTTTCAGTTCGGTTTCGTCGACAGTGAAAATCCAGTGCTGCCACTTTTCTTTAATCCAAGTCTTTCAAACAATTCTAATTTAACCCTTTGGGGACGGATGGGTCGTATGTGCCCAGCCGAGAAAATTGGCCATCACAAACGTGCTCTAGACTAGCGAGGTTGCATCTAGAGAGGTGAAAATGCCGTCTTTAAAAGGTTCAAGATTGCAATTTCAATGCATATTTAGCACCGTAAACCCCTTTTTTTTATTAAAATAGCTTAAACTTAAAACTAAAACTAAACTAAGGTTTTTTTCATTTATAGTGAAATTTATCAAAAGTTCAATTGATTTCACATCAAATCAATAGTTTTTTTTATCTATGTCCATAATAGATCAACAAGTGGTCGCAGTGGAAATGTACTAAACAGGAAAAAAAATCTATGTCCAGGCGTGGGAGTAACTTAAGGTTGATTTACATTTGAATGCTGATATATTTGAGGCGATATAACTTGATTAATAAAATACAATGATTTAGAATGTTATTATCAAATTCCAAACCTACAAACTAGCAACACTGACAAGCCAACAACAAAGCGAAAATTAAAAAAAAACTGAAACGAAATTTTATAAGCTATATTCTGCTATAATCACTGAAGGAGTTCTAGCTTGAGCTTGATTGACAGTCCGTGAATGCTATTCCAGTATCGCCAGACCAGCTACACTCACACAAGGAACCAATGAGATATCTGCCGAGGGCTAGCAGGCATCTTTAGTGTGTGAGTGTTGGTGATCTTCTATTTTTGGGCAACAATGGCTTTTGTTACGTCAGGTTTCGATTCTGTGTGGGAAAGAGGAAGGAAATGATGATTGCAATCTTTTGTAACCACAGCAGACTGAATACCTCTGCGTCTGCACAAATTTCACGCAGATGTCGGAAAGTTGGTGGGATATGGTTGGCAGAGGGTTCATACATTGGTGCATCGATGCTAGGCGTAAGGTGGTAGATTTGTGTGACTATTACTATGATTGCATAACTCGTAGGTGTTATTTGATAGATTAAACACTGTGCTATGGAAGTTAGAAGGAAGAGAAACGACTTTTCAATCGTTTCTGGTAATAGTGATGGCTATTAACATATGATTATACATGAGTTGTATATGTAGATAGGAGAGAGAAAGTATATAGAAAGATGCAAAGTAGGAGAAAAGGGATGGGCCAGAGATTGAACCCAGGACCTTCTGCATACGAATCAGAAGCGGTAGCCATTAGGGCACCAAACCCGTCTTCAGTGAAGAAGTTTTAGGGAAATCCCCGAGAGAATCTCGATCTCTTAAGGAATCCCGACAGGAATCGCTTTGGGTATGTCAGAAAAAGACCTTGACAGAATTTCGAGAGGTATTCCAGGAGAAATCTTTAGAAGAATACTTGAAGGATTCCCAGGAAGAAGTGAGTGAAATAAATGGGTGGGGAGAAGTTGGATTGGGATTCATATGACGTATCCGTCCTATGACGTATTCTTAACTCCGCCACGAACTTAATCTTATGAAATATCTGGAGGCATCGTTAATATTTTTATTGATAAATCACGGGGGGTCTTATATGTAGAACAGATATTCGACACGCGGCTCTTATGCACTTGAATGGTTTTGTTAAAGACGCTTTCGACCCTTCACTGCCGAACCAGCACAGAAGTCACAAAGGAGTGTCGACAGCGCAGGTTTTTGGTTGGGCACGACTCATTTTCAAGTTATTCTGCCTTTCAGTTGGGATTACGTGAATGTGGCTCCTGTACAACCAAAATCCTGCGCTGTTGACACTCTTTTGTGACTTGTGTGCTGTTTGGGTGGGTCGAGATGTTAGGAACAGATTATGTTTACCCCAATCCTACCTAATCGAAGGATTTCATACTAATAATGGCATTCCTAGACTAAATTTGTCCAGAAAAACATACTTAAAAAAAACTTGTGGAAGACCTTTTGATATGCGGTGACATGTTTGAAGGAATCCAAGAAGATCGTTCGACATGCGGTAAAAAAAAACTAAACAATAGACGAAACTCGTGTTGAGGTTTGCAGTGACAATTGCATAGTTGTCAAGCACACATGCTCGAGACATGACACACAAGTTTTCCATTTAATTTTTATTGTAAGTAGCAAACACTGGGTTCACAAGGTAATCTAGACAGAAGTTGCCCTTACGATAAGGAAGGTTTTTGGACTAAAGCAACTAGAGATGAACTATTATTTTACGTAAGTTTGCTCCACATGCCCACTGTGGAAAGCACCATAGTACTCTACAGGCTTTGTAAGCAGTTCAGTTTTTATCATCCGTTTTCCTTAATCATTCGTTCTCAGGCATGGTAAGCATGTAGACGCATCTTAACAGTGGATTCTTACCACTGGCACAGACGTCTAGGTTGATCAAGCATAGAAGTTAAAATTGATGATGAAAGGTTCAGTTGTACGCGCAGCAGTGTGCATGAATAAGCCCAAGCGTATTCTGATGGATGTTCGAGTAGTTGAAAGGTGGAAGTAGTACATCGATAAATATCAATAGGGGGATTCATTTAACAGCGTAAACTGATTAAACTGATTAAACTCGCGATCACCACGGCAATCTTTGATTATTTAATTCGCAAAATCATGAAACATTTCAAATAAGCAGAAAATCATGGCTTACGCAGTAATTTAATCTGTTTAGTGAGTACGCCTAATATTTTGAGTAGAAACATACACAGAGGCACAAGATAGCGACTGTACTGACAACATCTGTACAACGAACAATATATCCCTACTTGTACTCACGTTATACAAGTAAAATATACATTTTACGACCCTAAACCAAAAGTCCATTCTCACAAACAGTGGATTTACTCCGCCAGTCGAAATCGCGAACCGATGACCATCAACGACCATACACGGCCTAACATACATGCGGGGGCCAAATTTACGGTGCCAAGTCACGTACTCGACTCGTCGTCCTGATGGGTGCCTGTGTGGTTCGTGTTGTTGGTCCGCGTAGATTTGACCGCCCGCACTAGCAAAGGGAGTCGACCAGCCCAGCCAGCAGCCAGTAGTGGCTCAACGGGAAACAGGAAGAAATTATGTCACCTTTCGGGGGAACACATGTTTCGGGGTTCGTCGGGTAGGAGATCTTGGACACGGAGCTGGAGTGGCCTGGTTCCGTTCCGTGTCATGTTCCGATTCGTTCGGACAAAAAGCGGCAGAATTTTCGCCTCCGCCGCCCTTTCGATTGGCGAGTACTGGCAGCGTCGGCGGCGGCGGCTCAGGCCTTTCGCTGTCATTTGTTCTCGTGGACGGACATGGACAAGACTTTCGTGCCGGCGAAAATAACCGGTAATTTACCGCATAAAATATCACCGCCTGATGGCGGAGAAAGTGGGATGGGAAGTGAACGACGACGTCGAGGAGGACGACGATGGCAACAACGGTACTCTAGGAACGATCTAAAAATGGTTCGCCACTTCTCACAATGAAAAAGAGGTGCTGCCGCACTGGAGTAGAGGAACTATCTATAAGGGAAGATTGGGTGAAATGAGGTTCCTGAATCAACTTGGATTTTCATAAACAAAGTATTCTAATTTCTTTGACTTTGAGTTCTACTTCCCCTCTCGTTTTCTTTTGTATTTTTCCAAGTCAAATTTTAAGCTTGTAAAGATTCGAGGAAACATTCATAAAACAAAACTAATTGGGTTTTGTGACGGTTCTCAAAACCATCTTTAAACTAATTGAACTTTAATTTGAGTAAGTTGTTCAACTGAAAACTCATTTCTCTTTTGTGATTTCTATTTGGTAACTCGCTTTACCCCAAGTGAGCATTGAGCACTTATTCCTCCCTCCCACATCACAGGTAGGTACGTCAGCCCCAGGGGTAATAAAACGAGGAAAAATGATATCCACAAAGATGAAACTAAGGAAGATAAATCTACGGTAATTTCCTTCTCATCCTGCGACGGTTTGTTACCTACTCTCATTCGCCAGCTTCCCTCCAAATTCAGCAAGGCGTATGTATGTATACATATGGGCTACTGCGTGGCTGGAATCGAAACGAATCTTTGCCAAGAGGATGTAAGTTTTCTGCCGGAAATGGACCTTCTGGTGTCATTTAAAGTTGGTGGTTTCTTCTGAGTGGTTTGCTATTTTTTTTTTTAATTTGAATGATGCATTCATCTTCGCTAGGCTCGGACCTTGGCCAATAGCTTCCAGTTGCCCTGAACGTGTAGAGTCCTTAGGTCTTCCACAACTGCAACTGTCTCATTGTATCTTTTCGTTTCCGTGGTTCGCAGTGGTAGTCATAATCGGGGGGTTCGTCCGGGAAATTCGTCGCCCTTGATTTTGTTTTCCGTCCGGCTGACAGTGCCTTAGTGCATATTTCGTAGTTGTGAACTTACACCGAGAAAAAATTCTACTCAGTGGCGGAGTTGGTTGGAGTTACTCAGAAATCGAAAAATCCTCTGTTTTCTTACCCAGTTTCAGGTAAAAGTGGGACAACCCACTGCCAATGAGTTGTCCCACTTTTTGTTAGCCAGAGCGAACAACTACAGCGGAATCGCGTATCAAAAACACGTAAGAACTTACAGGAATTTCGGGAAATAATACCGGAGAAAAGAAATCGAATGTGCCGTACACAAGAGTAAAACGTATATTGAATAATGTAAATAATATTTGGTCTTACTACTACACTATAGATGTTCTTATTATTAAAAGACATGCGCAATACTCCTCTTCAACGGGTAGCCCGCCATCTTTGAAGTACACGAACTCTCGGCTGCTTTTCGCTTCTTCCCTGCTGACTTCATCATCACATTTCTGACTTCCAGTATCGGGCCTTCTACATCGCAGTTCACTCCAAACTTACCCCGAGCCCTAGGGATCGACTTTCCAAAAAACGTTGCTTCATCTTGTAGCTCCTCCTCAAACGGTGGGTCATCCGGGAACGACGAACTCGCATCATAAAACTCGTCGGGCTCATACTAATCTTCACCGTCGTCTGATTCATCCAATACCACACGTTCACTTAGCTTCCCAGACATAACCTCCTCCTGGAGTTCAACTTCTTCCGGCTCACGATGGTTACGCACGGCTACCGAGGCTTGGTATTCCAACTTATTTATTTATTTATTTCGTCAATCATAACGTAGACTACATATATACTTAAAGCTGTATCTATATCCTATTGTTTCTTAAAGAGTTGAAATATTTCCTCAAATTTGTTCGTGATATGGTCAAATCAATTGATACACAGTGCTGATTATAAAGAGACATCATTCGATTCAAAGGACTAAATTTGGCATAATCTCTTCGATGATTGTTTAAAGCAAATAGATTTCTATTTCTCAATTGTCTAGTTGGAGCATAAAAATTTATACACGATAGTAGATTTGCCGAGTCAATGAGTTGCGATACAATATCATTTACAAATGAGACTGTTCGGATCAAGATCGGCACAAACAATTTTTGTGAATCGGCCGTTTATTTTTGGCAGATCAAACTGTAATTTGAAATAAACATACAGTTTCGTTATTTAAAAGAATCAGTTACAATTGTTAAATTTTTGATCGACTTACAATTTTAGTTTGATTATCTTCCAGTGGCTACCTTCCTTCCAATCAACTTGTCGTTGCCGTAAATCCTGATATGAATTCAAATTAAACACCTTCATTTGACCTCAATCTACTATACTTACAATTTGACTGGTATTATTATCCCTAATGCATTCGTGGATGTTATTTTCCGTCCAACGTTTACCGTTCGCGTATGTTGGAACACCACTGTAATTTGACTGGGCCCTGCACAATGGAATATCACATCGGTGAACAAGTGCGTTTACGTCAATACTTATTATCTTTACTTACAAGCTTTGCAAATTGTGATCTTCCTACGAAATACTACACTTCTCGCTACCACGGCTGAATATGCTCCCACAACAGTATACTTGAATTTAGTCTACAAATTCACTACTTTCGATTGCTCCCTATTTTCAACTCAAAAACTCTTTGTACTTCTCCTGTTTGTTTTTATTTACATTTTTAGGTTGACGTTATTCTTTCCCTCTCGCTCCTGTCATTTACCATCCTGTCATCCTGACACCTGTCAACCGACACTTACACTGGCCTCATCGACCAAAACATTTCGTGTGGTAACCGGCACGTGCGCAGTGCGGCCAGAACAGAGACCATAGGAAATTCTCGGCGTTCCTTCAAAGTCTGGATATCTATAAGCAAGCATCGAGCCTTATATGAAGGCAACGGAAATGTGGTCCAGCCTAGATTGCGTAAAGCATATAAGGGGTCGTCCATAAATGACGTAGCTTTTTGGGGGGGAGGGGGGTGTTTGTGATTTTGTGACGAAGTGTGACGATAGGGGGGTAGGGGTTTATGTTATGCTACGTAGCTTTCTACCAAGCCTATTGAAAAAAGTATTTCGTAATTAATAAAATTTTTACTTACATTAAGTATTAGGAAATCGGAGAAAAAATATATTGCATGATTTTTCTTTCCATTCACATTAATGTAAAAAACAAATAATGGACATAAATGCCTTTCCTTTCATCATACATGCAGTTATTGGACGCAACAACTGCATTTGAGAAAATGGTTTAAAATCCTGCTTAAAGAATAACGTATTGTGTACGCAGAAAAAATTCAATATCGCTAAAATGCTTCTTTCGACCAATAGTGTGCTGCTTGCTATAAGGCACTGCACACCGCAAAGGCTGCAAAGGAAAAAAAAGGTTTTTGACATTATGACATTATTTAAGGAGTTCCTTATATCCCTTTCGTGACGAACCAGCACAATTGTGCTGTTGTGCAACAACTGTTTTGTGTAACTTTTTCAGCTGTTTAGTCTTTGGTTTTCCTGATGTAAATTATTTTGATGATTGAGCCATAACTTATACTTGCATGTGTGCAAATAAACTTTTGCTTATGTTCTGTGTAAAATTTACCACAACAAGTTATACAAAAAGTGAGCAAAAATAGTAAAACATGAAAAAGTTTTATCTGTCGCAAATTTTTAATTTTCGATTTATCTAGGTGAACAAGGCTAGGAATCGAAAGACAAGGAGTAGTTCTAGCAAATGCCAAAGAAAAAGTGTTGATATATTAAAAAGTCTGAGAGTTCTGGAGAGCCAAATTTGAGCAATTTGTATGGAAATTTCTCTTTTTTTAGCTCCGTCACGAAAGGGATATAGAACTTCCTCGAAGAAATCCTACAACAATTTCTTAAGGAGCTCCTCTAGCAGCTTTGTAAGGAACTTCTCATGGTGTTTTTTACAGGTTTCCCCAACAGGAGAAGGATAGAATTTCCACAGGAATTCTCACTGGGATTCCCCGAAAAAAAAATCTTCTGAAAATGTTCCAAATGGGTTTGGAGGAATCCCTGAAGGAACTTCCAGTAGAATTTCAGAAGGAACTCTTCGGGGAATCTTGAAAAGAAATCATAGAAAAATTCCAAAAGAAATGGCGTGAGGAATTCCTATAGCATTTATAGATGGAACTTTTGGAGAAATTTTGAATGAACTCCTGGAAGAATCTCAGAAGGAGCTCCTGGTTCATTTTCTGTAGAAAAAACACGGAAGAAATTTTTGATGGAATCCCGGAAGGGATTTCTTAAGGAATCCCGATTTTTTGGGGAATCCTGGAATATATCCAGATAGAACTCCAGGTGAAATCTAAGAAAGAAAACCCAGGAAGAATTCCAGAAGGAACTATGGTAGAAATCCGTAAAGGGATTCCTCGCGGAGTTCTAAAAGATCCTGGAGGAATACTGGAAGGAGTGAATAGAGGGATACCGGAAAAAAATCCTGGATGAATCCTAGAAGGAAGTTTTCGGGGAATCCCAGATGAAACACCCAGAAGAATCCAGGAAGAAATTCCTGAAGGAATCCAAAAAAGATTTCCTGGAGGAATCCCAGAAGCAACTCCTGGAGGGATTTTGAAAGAATGTCTTACAAAAATCTCGGAATGAATATCTGATTGAATTCCGGAAGGAATTCCTGAAAGAAACCCAGAAGGAACTCCTGGAGGAATCCAGGAACAACTTTCTTTAGGAAACCCAGAAAGAAGTTCTGAAGGAATTTCACAAGAAATTCCGATTAAAATCCCTGATGTTCGAAGAAACTGCTGGTGGAAAAGAAGAGAAGATAACCTTAAAAGAAGTCCTGAAGGAAACTATGTATAAACCTTAAAAAATAAAACTCCCAGAGAAATCTCAGAAGGATCTCTTGGTGGAAACTAAGAAGAAACTTCGGAAGGAATTCTTAGGGGGATCTCTGAAGGAAATGTTGGAGATATTTAAAAGAAAGGAATTCTCAAAAATGGGAATCCCAAAAATAGCTCTTTGAGGAATTCTAGAATGGTGATAGAATTTTGAAAGAAACTCCTGCAGGGTCCCTCAAATGTCATGGTGCATTTTATTTAAATGAAACCAATTTGATATTTTTAACAGATTACAGTTTACTGATTGCAATACAGATTAGCTACATTGGGAACTTCAACTTCCTGTTCTTCGGCATCAAGCAGAATGGTGGGCGGTTTATTAAGTTATTAGCTTTGGTAATAATCTCCACTGGTTGCACCTATGGTCTTGATGTCGGCGATCTGAACCTGGCAGTCGGCAATGTTTTCTTTCTATTGTTGTTTTTTTATCATAATATAACATACAAGTTAAAATTGATATCAGGACAAAGTTTCGATTTTCTTTGCGTTTTTTAAATAAAAAATTTGTTCAGGGGGGGAGGGGGGGTTTAACAAGCTACGTCATTTATAGGGGGGGGGGGTATCCGAATTTATGATGAAATGCTACGAGGGGGGAGGGGGTATTAAAAATCGCTTAAAAAAAGCTACGTCATTTATGGACGCCCCCTTAAGAGAAACTGCTTTTGTATTGATTCAATTCGCTCTTCATGTGTTATCATATAGGGAGACCAAACTATACTACAGTATTCTAAAACCGATCTAACATAAGCTATATACAATGTTTTAATCGTATAAGGGTCCTTGAAATTGTATCCGAAACGCTTTATAAAACCCAGCATATTGATTGCTTTATGGATTATGGCATTATAATGGTCAGTGAATGCTAACTTAGAATCAAGAATAACTCCTAAATCTCTAATTTTGTTACACTTTACAACTACTTGATTTTCTAGAGATACAGTTATAGGCGGTATGCTATGTTTCCTACTGAACGTAATCAAATTACATTTTTTGACGTTCAACTGCAGTAGACTTTTATTACACCATTGATCGAAAATACATATTTCTCTTAGATACGTGTCCACGTCTTTTTCGTTTGTGATTTCCATAAAAAGTTTCATATCGTCAGCGTATATTAAAATTTTTAGATGCTTAAGAATGTAAGAAATATCGTTAACAAATAATATAAAAAGTAAAGGTCCTAAATGTGATCACTGGGGAACTCCTGATGATACATTGATTGGGTGTGATTTTTTCCCCTCAAATTTTACTATCTGTTTTCGGTTGGTTAAATACGATTCGATGCATTTCAAAAGTCTCAATTCAATTCCTTACACTGCTTCTTGCAATCTACCTTCCGTGCTTGCTCAACTGTCTTCAACTTTTGCTTTCACGATCACATTGCCAGTCCCATCCACAATATCACAGCCATTCTTCTGGAAGTTCACCAAGAATCCCTTGGAGGTTAGCATCTTCACTGACAACAGCCCACTGTTCAGTGACGGGTCATCATACAGCGCCTTCTCCAAGATCACATCCACTATTCCTCCACAGCCATTCACGCCAGCCATCTTCACAGTTCCAAATCCAGACGCCTTCACTGACCTTCCATCCGCCAGCACTACGTCACACACATTTTCGTCATCGATAGAGTCAAACAGTCGCTTGTCATTGCACATATGGACACTGGCACTGCTATCTATAATCCAGTCGCAAGATTGCACTTCATTCGCCAGGAACAAAACGACATTTCTCTCTTGCACCGCTGCTTACTTCGCAGCTGGCAATTCGCTCTTCTTTTGTTCACTGCGTTGATCCTTCTGCTCTTGCAGAACCGGACAATCACTTTTCAGGTCCCGCTGTATACACCGGAAACATCTCCACTCTGAAGTATTCCGACTGCTGAGACTTTTCAGCGCTTTCATCTCACCAGGATATACACCAGAGCTTTGCACAGACCGTTCCTTCCGACGTTCGAACTCGTCCAGAAGCTTCGACTTTACTAACTCCAGCGTTAAGTTCGCATCCGGCCTACCTTCCAGTGCCGTAACGAGCCCAGAATAAGAATCCGGCAGACTTCGCAATATCATTGTCGCTTTTAGCGATTCAGCCAGCTCCTGCCCAGCTTGCGTCAAACGGTCAAAAAGTTCCTCCACCTCGAACAGATGGCACTCGAGATCGCCATCTTCCAGCAGATTAAGGCTGCACAGCCGCTTCAACATGGAGACCCGGGAGGTTACAGTCACATTTTCGTGGTACTTTTTCAAGTTACTCCAAAAGTCCTTGATTAGCCCATATTGACTTTCCACGATAAACAACCCCATCATTGCGCGGGCCTTCTTGTCGTCCTTCTCCATTGACTCGGGTTCACTGCCGGCTTGGGGATATCGAGCCAGAGCGGACAACTACAGCGGAATTGCTTATCAAATACACGTAAGAACTTTCGAGGATTTCGGAAAACTATACCGGAGAAAAGAGCTCGTATGTGCCGTACACAACAGTAAAACGTATATTGAATAATGTAAATAAACTTTGGTCATACTACTACAACACGGCATAAAAATCACGAGGCAGGCTAGTAACCAATATAAACATCTATTTTGGATATAAACATGTGACGTCATTCTTATCGTTTTACCACAGAGAACAGACATCCAAGTCCAATCTGAATTTTGTGTAAGGAATATTTCATCGGCAACACAAGTGGCAATAGCGTGGCGCTGCAATCGGTTAATTCCCCATACAAATTTAATTCACCACTTGAAATGTTTCAATTCACCACTGACTGTGGCAATATAGTGTTTAGTGGCGTTAGTGTTGTCATCGTGTATTGGTTTGCAATCTTACTCAAATAAAGATTCAAATCCTTACACAACTTTCTGAATGAAATTTGTTCTAGCCAGGATGCCTGTTCTCTGTGGTTTTTACGTTTGATGTGCAATACTAGATCACTGATCGCAGTAGTCTGTGCACGCGGACGGTTGTGTTTTTTGAATCACCTGTCACGTATTTCTTCGGCTCCGTGTTTGTTTTGGCCGATGAAATGGCAAAGAAAAGGAAGATCAGTGAAGTTCCAATGGAGCATTTCGTTTGTAGGGATTTTGTAGGACGTCGCGCTTTTGCTGGTGTTCGGTTCGGCTGAAAAACCTACTTCCGCATGTTTCGAGTAGATTCGGCGGGAGTATACCACCCGGAATTTAGTTTCTTACGTGAAAGATTAGGTTATTAAGCCGGAAATCCCTTTGCTTGAACTACAGGAGCGGAGTGGCAAGTGTGTGTTGAATTTTATTGGGTTTCTCGCCAATGTTTAGATTACTGTGATAATTTGAGAATCCACTGAATCATCATTTTCCAGCGGCATTTCACACTAATCAAACTTATTTTGTTTACCTGTTGTGCATCCGACGTCCCTGTCACGAACTCAACCGAACTTGTGTATGCCAGCCACTGCGAAGTCGTGTGCGAAATTCGACTGTGATGATAATGAATTTCGGGCGAGTCTAAATGGGTGCAAATGTCGCAATAGTGCAGGAAGACAATTACGACGTGAATTGAAAAAGAAGAGAAATGGTGCCTAATCGAATATTTTTGTTTTTGGGTTTTTCTGTTGTAACGCGTTGTTGGGGCTGTTATTAAATGGCGTGATATGACCATGAATATGACCATGAATATGACCAATTGTGGCTTTTAAATATTACCTATAGTGACAAGATCATGAATGAATGCATACCAACAAGAAGGAATATTCATCAAATGGCTTGTGAATGTCTATGTCAATTGAAAGGACAAACGAAAAGATTTGAAAAAAATGGTGAAAATTGAACCGGCATTCTTTGCTGGGATGCAACTAGTGTCGCCATGCCAACAGCTCGTTGTTGCGTAACGAAGAGCACTGAGCAGTTCAAAACGTCCGGCTTACTGTGATTAGTGTGCGTTATGCTTTGAATAAATGTGGATACAATTTGAAAAAGTTTGAAGGAGAAAAAAGACATATACTGGTGAAATGCTTCAAAATCAAGCGAGACGAATGCTCATACCATCTTTGAGTATTGTTGGCATAACTTGTTGGACAACTTAATTCGGTGAGATCTATCCTTTTTAATATATATGTTATTTTACATTTTATACGTTAATTTTATGTTAATTTATATGGTCATCATTGAGGGGCTAGGGGACCATAACGTTTTAGTTTATTTTCAGAGAGCGAGCAAAGGCGCTTAAGCCTAGGCACTAGGGCCAGGACACGGAGAAAATACCTGTGTTCCATCCCAGGAAGGATCAAGGACCAAGGGGCGACATTAACCTTCTTAGCTTCGTCACCCCCACCGATTTTCACCATAATTCGTTTTCATAAACTGAGCGGTTGGTACGAGATGTCCCCACTCATTGTTTTTATTATATAATTAAAAACGCTGCACAGTAGGCCTGGCCGCTTTAATGCTTGTAATGCATCTTCGATGTACTGCAATCATTAATAATGACAAGAAAAATGATGGAAGTAGTCGATTTCATCATTTTCCAGGATTCTTTCAATGAATGGCTGTGTATGTGTAGACTAGACTAGACTAGACTAGATGTGCAATACTAGATCACTTATGAACGATTTCAATTACGTCATCAGAAAGCTGTCAGATTTCGGGAATATCACATCACATATATCCGTGAATATATCACCTTCTTTACACCGTGCTACTACACTATGGATTACTGCACGATTTTATACTGGCCTGCTTACTCTCGCACGAAATTTGACGTTTAAGCGGTGTCGACACCTTTCAAACGTCAAATTCTCCGTGAGAGTAAGCAGGCCAGCCTAAAATCGTGCAGTGGACCATAGGTGTTCTTGTTATTAAAAGACATGCGCAAAGAAAGCGTCAAAATATAGGGCACTGCATGAAAATCTCTCCTTCTCTTTCACTCTTACAGAAATTTTGTAAACAACAAGGCCACGAAACGTCAAAGTCCCATACAAAATCAAAACAGTGCAGTGCCCTATAGGGCACTGCACTGTTTTGATTTTGTATGGGGTTTTGACGTTTCTTGGCCTTGTTGTTTTCAAAATTTATTTAAGAGTGAAAGAGAAGGAAAGAATTTCATGCAGTGACCTATATGCGCACAATGGTATCGGCGATTAGGTCGACTAAAGAGGGTTCGGCCAAAAGGTCGAATTTAGGGCTACCGTTGCACTTTCGCCAAAACTTTTAACGAAAACTGACTAGGAAAACAAGGGGTTTTCCGATTTTTGAGTAAGACCAACTCAGTCACTGAGAAGATTTTTTTCTAGGTGAAATGATTATTCATCGATTGTTGTTTGCTAAAGGAAGCTCTGCCTACCCCTTCGTCCCATTTTTTTTTCGAAGCGACATCTACCGGCAATAAGATGAAGCTGATGTGAAAGCTTATGTCCCTTACCGCGTTAATTCAGGGACCTGGTGGACGTGGTTGACCTTTTTCCCGTGCGTCTCGTGGGATTTAAACATGAAGCATAATAACCAAAAAAAAAAATCAAATCGTTGGAGGTAGTGGTAGAGGCAGTAGGAGGCAGTGGTAGTGTAATCGATGTGGCTAAGCAGCAGCTTGGCAAGATCATCGATTTTGCGTCCACGAAGTCTAACGTTAAACCAGCCCTGTTGCGACTTAGTAAGTCGATGGACGATGTCAGCAGAAACACGTGATACTCGTGAAGCAGCGGCGGAACTTGTGAAGGAAAAGGATACGAAGTCTACCCAGACGCAGGCCTTCGGTTTCGCAGGTAGTCCAAGAGGTGTGACGGGTGCGACTGCTCGTGACAAGCACTCGCAGAAACGGGCGAGGCAACCGTCAGGTGAGGAGCTGTCTGGCGGTGCCCGCAAGGCTAGGAAAATACGAACCCCGAAGGTCAGAACCCGTTCCGGATGGAAGGGAACAAGGAGTTGTGACCGCCGGTAGACCCTCAGCAGCCACAGAGTAGGGCGAACCAAGGCGAGGACCCTCCTTGGACTAAGGTGGAGCGGAGGAAGAGGAAGACGAAACCGCTGATAGAAGTGAAGGACGCCAAGCCATGGCGCAGAAGCGAAGGTGCCAAGCGCGAGAAAGGCGACGCGCTCGTCACCAAGACGGAACAGTCGAAGTACTCGGACGTCTTGAAGGCGATGCGAAGCGACACCAAGCTCGAGGGTCTGGGAGCCGACGTGCGTAGTATTAGACGTACTCGTACGGGCGAGATGATCCTGGAGCTGAAGCGCGATAAGGATCGCAAGGGCACCGCCTACAAGAGGCTGGCAGAAGAGGTCCTTGGCGAGGGAGTAGAGGTGAGGGCTCTCACACATAAGCCAATCTGAAGGTCAAAGACCTAGACAAGGTCTCCGAAGTGGAAGAGCTCGTTACGAAACTGCGACAACAGTGCGATGTGCAGGTGGCCGCCGCAGCCATTAGGCTACGAAAGGGGCCGGCAGGGACACAGATAGCTTTAGTTCAGCTACTTGTGGCTGACGTCAAAAAGTCCGTTAAAGTAGGGAGGATGAAGGTAGGGTTGTTGCGTATGTTACCTGACATTCCACGAGCCACCGGAGGTTTGCTTTAGGTGTCTGGATCCAGGACACAAGTCGTGGGACTGCAAAGGCACTGACAGGTGCAAACTGTGTAGGAGATGCTGCGCTGAAGGTCATGAGGCACAAGGCTGCACGAGTCCACCCATTTTTGTATGATCTGTACCGGGAAATCCATGAACAACATGCTCCCTGCATGCGTCACAGTGCAGGTAACGCAGCTGAACCTGAGCCACTGTGACGCAGCTCAGCAACTGCTTCGCCAGGCGGGTTCTGAGTGGGAGACGCGTGTCGCCATCATAGCGGACCCATACCGAGTACCCGCCGGCCACGCCAATTGAGTCGCGGATGGGTCCGGGAAAATGGCGGCGATATGGACAACGAGTAAACACCCCGTCCAGGAGTTGGTGTCTACTACCTATGAGAGTTTCATGGTCGCCAAAATAAATGGGGTCTTCTTCTGTAACTCTTATGCGCCTCCGCGCTGGCGAAACGAAGATGCTGGACTGTATGTCGACCGTGCTAACTGGGCGAATGCCGGTGGCTATAGCGGGTGACTTTAATGCCTGGACCGTGGAATGGGGAAGCAGTTTCACGAACCAGCGGGGTCAGATCCTGCTACAGAGACAGTGGCCATACTAGATGTCGACCTGGCTAATGTCGGTACCAAGAGTACCTCTAGTCGGAACGGTGCGGTGGACTTTTGTAGTCATGGCCTAACGAGTAGTTCGAACTGGAGAGTAGACGGGTCTCCAGTTAGTGATTAAGTCTATAGATCGGCAATCCGGAGACGACGGGTTCGATTCAGGAAAATTTTCTCGACTCCCTGGGCATAGTGTATCATTGAACCTGTCACCCAATGTACAAATTCATGCAATTGCAGTCAAAGAAAGCCCTTCAATCAATAACTGTGGAAGTGCTCTAAGAACACTAAGTTGGAGAGAGGTAGGCCAAGTTCCAATGTGAACGTCAAACCATAAAGAAGAAGAAGAAGAACAAGAAGAAGAAGTAGACGACAGCTATACTCACAGCGATCACCTCGTGGTTCGCTACAGTATCGACTTCAAGAACAGCAGGCAGCGGGTAGAGGAAGAAGCAGCTAGACTAGATCAAGGCCAAACCCTCGCAATTAGAAGACATCACACTTCGAAGAAGGGCTATGTAGAGAGGCGCTCCGCCGTTAGCGAAACCTACTTGGTTTAGATGGCGACCAGTTGGTAGCGGTGGTCCAGCGTGCGTGCGATGTGACCATGTCTAGGCGAGTCCACTCTTGAAGTGGGAGACCACCGGCTAACTGGTGGACTCAAGAGATTGCGGACCTGCGTCGCGCTTGCCTACGGGCGAGCACGATCTGAGCAGATGAGCGAAACGAACGATGGGTGGTGTTTGCAGCTGCAAAAGCCGCGATGAAGACCGAGATAAGGGCAAGCAAAAAAGCCTGCTTTGGTCTTGGTCAGTAATCGTAATGGCTTCTACAGAGCAATCTCCAGAGATGTTGGAGGGCACAAGCAACACACATGGTTACAAAACAGTCACGGCAGCGACTTACTGCGCAACCATTACCTGCGCTGCCGCGACTGTTTTGTGACCATGTGTGTTGCTTGGGGAGATCATCGAGGGGCTTTGATGGCGCGTCATGATCCTAGTCCTTGGTCTCCTTTCATAGGACAGCCGGGGACTGGGGCTTGCGATGAGGGGAAGATCACCGATGTGAAACTTGCGGGGTAAGGCCTCAGGTCCTGACGGAGTTCCGAACCTGGTCTTAAAAGTAGCTATTGCAGAGGCTCCCGAGATGTTCAGGTCGGCTATGCAGAAATGCCTGGACGAGGGAGTTCTCCTCTGGCACTCCTCGTCGAACCACCCGTTCCTAGGTTGTCTTATCACCTCTTGCGCTGCCGTACTCATCGCTCCGTGGAGAGACTTGAGATTATCGCTTAAGACTGTTGAGATTATCGCTCTGATTGATCTCACTCCGCTCATCCAAATCCTAATGATAATCAGCTATTGTATTGTGTGCTGAATACCACTGGATATTAAAATGTGTCGGTTGTCACTGTCTAGAGTCCAACAGGATTGATAACCAAGCTCGAAGTACAAAACAGTTTCCGAGAACTTCGTTCGCATTTTCTTTTTTAACTTCATGCTTTAAAGGGTTCCGATAGGTTACCAAGGACATGCTGCCCAGTAGACCTGTTCACTTTGAAACTTTTTTTCTCCGATTCTCCGTGACACATCAAATTATCAATCCACATGCAAAACCAAGTCTTCAGTCCAAAATTGAGCCAAATTGATGAAGATTTAAAGGTGTATCAAATCGATTTTGTGTTTTTTTAGCCGTTTTCACAGAAATTTACTCAGAAATTCACAAAATTGCTCCGAAAAGATGCCGGAGATACCGTTAAAATATAGTTAGAACAATACTCTACAACTTTGCCGAGGACACTACGGTGTTTAAATTGCGTATTTCGAAGTTATTCAACAATTTTAGTTAAAAAATCAAGAAAAAACACGATATTTTTACGATTTTACATATAAAAGTCATGTAATTTTACATTGTTTTAGGTGACTAAATTAATTAGCGATTACTCCTTTGTGTAACGAACATTTCGTCCATACATCGTTTTTGTGTAGGAATTCGTTTTCATTGACTAATTATCAAAAGTATGTCACGTTGATACTAAAAATCGCACAGAGTTACCAGCACGAATTAAAACAAAGTTACCCATGATTAAGACGTCATGCCATCGTATTCTAATGTCTTTTGATTTAAGTATCAGAAATGGTGCAGATGGTAAGGCTCGAGCTTGCGGATCAGAAGGTCCCAGGTTCAAGCTCAAATACATGATAAACTTTTTTTTCTTTCTTTGTAGCAGTTAGGATGATGAATCTGTCATGACTTACACGCAATCTCCCAAAGAATAATGATCGGGACTTGCAAATTAAGCCCATTCCAGAATTAGCTAGATATTTAGTTTATACTTGTTGATAATAAATCGTGTCGACGAGATCAGCTGGGCGAAATATTGAGCATCTGTTTGATAATGATCAATTTATCTAAAACAATTCAATACGATGATGGAACTGCTTCTGGATGCAACATTTTACAGACAACTGTGGGTGGAGCTTACTTGTTATCTATCTACCCACAAATCAGCACATCTACACGATGAAGGGAAACTTCATTCTTACTATGCACTTCACGGTTCCGCAACAATGCTATGATGCCAAATTGCAATGAGATGCAGTGCGTAGTTTCATCAACTTATAGCAGGATCGAGACGCAAAAAATGCTATTCCAGGACTCGAACCTTGAATCTTCGAATCCACAATCTCATGCTCAACCAACTGCACCAAATTTAAACTGATGCAGATGAGACAAAGAAGTATAATGACGTTTAAATCATGGGTAACTTTGTTTTATTTTGTGCTGGCAACTCTGTACAATTTTTAGTATCAACGTGACAAACTTTTGATAATTAGCCAATGAAAACGAATTTCTACACTAAAATGATGTATGGACGAAATGTTCGTAACACATAGGAGCAATAGCTCATAAAATTAGTCACCTAAAACAATGTAAAATTACATGACTTTTACATGAAAAATCGTAAAAATATTGTATTTTTTGGTGATTTTTCAACGAAAATTGTTGAATAACTTTGAAATACGCAATTTAAACACCGTAGTGTCCTCGGCAAAGTTGTAGAGTATTGTTCTAACTATATTTTAACGGTGTTTTCGGTACCTTTTTGGTGCAATTTTCTGGATATTGAAGTACATTTTCGTGAAATTGCTCGAAAAAACACAAAATCGATTTGATACACCTCTAAACCTTTACCAATTTGGCTCAATTTTGGACTGAAGCCTTGTTTTTGCATGTGGATTGATAATTTGATGTGACACGGGTAGGTCAAAAAAAGTGAACAGGTCTACTGCCCAGATTGCGTTGGTGGGGCTGCCACCATAGGTATAGCTGACGCGATATAGAGTTTCTTATTCAATTGTTGGATGCCAGAACAGACTCTGTTTCAGCCGCACCTCCTTGGTGAACATATTCACGGCATGCACTTCCTCAATCTTGCTGAAGTCAAAAGGACATCAGTGCCCAGAATGCACTACCAGCTAAGTGTTGGAAGTTAGGTAGCGTTGAACGCTCGGGTAGCGTCGAACCTTCAGGTACGAGTTTGGAGTGTTGGAGCGAGGTAGATTTGTTGGCGTAGGTATGATGTTATTTAAGAAAATAGTCAAATTGTATATACCTGGAATGAATAAAGAGTGCGACGGTTGCTGATTGAGGTATCAGTCGGCAGCCGTCTAGTTTGATGGAAGTTGTTTTGCGTTCTATTTTCATTGTAATTTAGAAACAGGCATCGACGGAGCTAGTCTCGCTATGGCCTGCGTGGCCATGGTGTACTAGCCTCCAACACTAAGCACACAACACACATTACAAGAACCGCTGCCAAAGTCACGCTGAAAACAGAGGTAAGGGCAAGCAAAACGGTATGCTTCGAGGGTCTCTGTCAGAGAGCCAATGCGAATCCGAGGGGTGCAGCCTGCAGGATCATGATGGCCAAGACAAGAGGTGAAATTGCTCCTACGGAATAGTCTCCAAAGTTGGAGAGGATCATCGAGGGACTCTTTCCGCGTCATAATCCTAATCTTTTGCCTCCTTTCGTAGGATAGCTGGGGATTGGGGCTGGTGATGAGGAGAGGATCACCAATAAGGACGGATGGGATTGTAAAATCCAAATTTTTCGAAAGCTGTCACTATTTATACCCAAAGTTGGTACCAATGCCTTATAATATACCTCAAGCTTGTAGCGTATTATTTGCTTGCAATTATCGCGAAACACATCACAAAGTCTGAAAATAGAACAAGAATGCCTGGCGTGTGAATCCCAAGACCATCAATCTCACATCTATTTCTGAAATTTTAACTAACGCCTTAATGGGGTCGTGATAATCGATTGTCTCCAAAACAAGACATACCACTTTGACCGGTCGAAACCACTCGGCGTCTTATCACATACCTATTCCGCTGCACAAACAACTGACCACATTCTGACCTTATCGGGCACGAGCGCAGAATTCACGCTCTCCAAAGTCGCATATAAGTGACCCGCAAGGTGCACTTCGCCACAGACGGTTTTTCGCTCGGTAACCTTAGGAAAATGTCGCACTCGGTATTTCGGATCATCGCCGCTGTTCTAGCATCATGGGCAAGTCTCACGTCTGCTCAAGATCTCTACTGCACTTCGCCGTCAAAGTTCTACGTTTCCAGAGTAATTGTAAGCTGCTTTGGCTCGGTCGCCTGTTGGATGGATAAATCTAGACATTTCGTTGTTTTTCCTCCCACAGCACAATTGGATCGGTGCCGCCGAGTACTGTCACCTGCTCGGGATGCGAATGGCCGTGATCGACACTGAGGCCAAGCAGAATGAAATCGTCCGATTGATAGAGCATTCGCTGATCTTCAACGTCACCCGGACGGACCTGTGGATTGGTGCAAGCGATCTAGCGCAGGAAGGCACCTTCGTTTGGCTTGAAACCGGCATGGAGATTAGCAAAGGGTACACCAACTGGGGTCGAACTCAGCCGGATAACCAGGGCAGCACTGAACACTGTCTTCACATGTGGTACGAACCGGCCAAGAATTTGACCTGGCATTGGAATGACTGGCACTGCGAGCGGAAACTGGTGGTGGTCTGTGAGAATGTACAGGAAGCAGCTTGGCATCACAAGTGAATAAAGATGTAATTGTAGATATAGATAGTGATGTTCTGAATTCCAAGAGAAATCCTTGAAGAAATCTCTGGATGAATCCTAGCAGGAACTCCTGGAAGAACTTCAAATGGACTCTCTTGAGGAACCCTAGGACGAATTTTCAGAGGAACCCCAGCAAGCGTTCCCAGAGTAATTCTAATAAAATTTCTTGGGGAAATCTTTTGAGAAATCCTCTTGAAATTCATCCAGGAATTAATGTAGAGTTTCAGCTGGGATTTTTTTTTTCAGAAATTGCTCCGATGATTCCTTTAGTGATTTCTTCATACATAGTTTCATCTTGGATTTTTTTTTCTGTATACTTCTACAAATTCTTGCTGGATCTTTTTCCTCCTACCTGCCTGCTGGGATTTCTGAAGCATTTCCACACGGTATTTCTGCAGTTATTAATATTGGCAATCCTTCAGGAAGTCCCCAAGAATTTCCAGCAGAAGAGGATTTCCAGTAAAAATATGTGTGGGAAACTCCCGGTTCGCACTTCAGCGAAAGCACCCGCGAATGAAGAATTCGGATGACACACGCGACGACGAATAGTGATACGTTCACGAGAAATGATTTTATTAATCGCACTGGTTTAATTAGCACACGCGTTTATTCGAATATTAAATGGACTGTATTTTTAGTCACCGACGTGCGATCCAACGATCGCTACCGACACGTTCGATGATCGAAATTAAACTGACTTGGATTACAATTTCTCCTGGTGGAGATGCTGCGAGAGCACATCATCATCTTCTGCTCTTATCCGCTTCATGTACTTTAGAGATGCGGTCACTCAGAGACCGGTCTATATCTTGGCACAGTGGCGCGGAAAGGAATAATCGTATCTAATATATCTAACAATATGAAAAGAGATTTCTGGGAGAATCCCAAGTGGAATTCTGAATGATCCCATCAAGAATAAGTGTAGGAATCTCAGAAATAATTTCTCCAACAGGCAGGCATTCTTGGGGAAATATCTAGTTGAATATTTTGGAGAAATCTTTTGAAAAAAAAAACCCTGCAGAAATCACTGAAGAAACTTTTGCATGAATCCCATTCCTGGAAATCGGGTTTCCTATAAATAATTTCTGAGTGAACTCTTGGAGAAAATCAAGTTGAATTCCAAGAGAAACTTTTGAGGAGGGATCCGTGGAGAAATCTTTGGGGAAATCCGTTTGGAATTTCTTTACAAATTTATACACTAAATTCTGTTTTTACGCGATTTTTTGTTCCTCGTAAAAAAAACCGTGTAAAAAAAGTTTTCAAAGATTGCTCCAGAGGTTTCTTCAAGGATCCCTATACAAATCCTCCCTCCCAGGACTCCTATAAAATTATTATTTTCCTTATGAGAGTTCTCATTAGATTTCTTCAAGGATTATTTTTGAACATTCTCTTGGAATGCCAGCGGAAATTACTGCTAGGATTCCTTCAAATATACCTACTTAGATTTCTTCAGGAATTCGCACTGGGATTTCAAACAATACACTAGTTTACACCCAAGTAACACACTTGTCACCGAAGAGTCACGACGGCGCAGGATTTTGTTGCGCAGAAGTCACTGTGACTTACTTCTAGCAAGTAACTGTTTATTTGTTAGAAGTAAGTCATGGTGACTTCTGCACAACAAAAACTTGCGCCGCCGTGACTCTTCCGTGACAAGTGTGTTACTTGGGCAGCATTTTTGAACTCGGTAAGCTGATGATCATTTTTGGTGTAGAATCATGCCCTGAGTTCGAAAACGCGAAGGAAAAAAATTACAGTGGAGCGGAAATTTTTTCGACTTTCCATACAAGGTTGATGATTTGAAATCGATTTTTGTTCTATTTTTAAGCAACGTCACTCACTTCACACATCTCATTCTCCGTAATCAATGCTCCGATTGAGCTGATTTTTTTACTGTAACTCGCCTACATATGATATGTCAAATAAACGTTGAGAAAGAATTTTTATATTGTTTTTTTCTTATTGAAAAAAATACATTTCTTCAAATATTTTTGGAAATTTGACTAAAATTTAAGAAGATCGTTCCTAAAACTCGCCAATATCTTGAATTTCATCAATCTGACGCAAAACCTGCATTCAGATGATCGAATGGTATTGTACTCAGCTTTTAATTTATGGCAAAAGATTTGTAATTGGTTGAACAAAACTCAAGATATTTGAATTTTAGTAAATTCCATATTTTTAAAAATTGTAAAACTTGATATTAAGCTAAAACTCAAAAACTGCTCTACTTAAAATTTTTTGAAGCACGGTTTCGAAATCAGTGCTAAATTGTACTTCAAAAACTTTGGTCGTTGACAGAAGTTCACGACTTTCGTTTTATTTTGTAAACTAGTAATATCAGCTGGGATATCTCCAGCAATTGCTCTTAGGAGTCCTACAAGTATTTCTGGAGGACTCCCAGAAAAACTTCCTGGTGGACTCCACATAGAATTCCTGAAGCCTTGTAGAAATCCTTGAAAGAATCACAGCAGGAAATTTTGAACAAATATATGAAGGAGTAACAGAGAAAGTGGAACAAAGTGTATTTTATCACAAAGAACACATGAAAATTTTAAAAAATCCCTAAAAAAGTAATAACAAAAACACTATTTTAACCCTTTGAAGCCGGATTTTTTTCCAAACGTTACTATGGAGTTTTTTCTACATTTTTCTGTAGTTTTGGTGATCAATAGCTTAATCAATAACTTCTTTTATTATACAAAGCTACGATTTGTAATTTATTATGTCCAGTAAGTCTTCTGAAAGGTTAATAAACAATATCAGATCAGTCAGGATATTCTAGGTCATCCAAATTGCTCTTGAGTTTAGATCCTAAACTCTATGGGTGTAACGGTAACTTCTTTTTTATACAATGCTACGATTTGTAATCTATCATGTCCGGTATGTCTTCTGATGAAGGTTACAGTGGTTGTTTTTATCAACTAATCTTCATAACAGTAAGGAAGCCCATAATATCCCAAAAATATAATAGGTACAACGCTTATTGTTCCTGTAACTGCTTTGGTAAGTACAGTGGATTATGTAACACTACTTAACGTAGTGGCAAAAGTTATTATCACAAGTGTAGACCTGAAGCTATGGCCTCAGGAGTAGTGTTGTTGATCTGGAATATCTCAAAGCTATCTTGAAATAACTCATGATATGCCAGGGGGATTACATATTACAGTCTGAAGTTTATTGTGAGAATAACTACTGTTACTATCAAGAGCTAAACTTCAGGAAAGTTTGGACGACCCTCAATGTCCCAAAGGTTCATAATAATATAAAGTAGACTTCAGGTAGGTCCAGTCACCGCGATTGATTATGAAACGTTACCCAGTATGTCAGATATAGCTGATGTTACGAGTGTAGACCTGAAGTTTTAAACTCAAAGATAGTTTGGCTGACCTGGATCATTCCTATAGTGTCTCTAAATGACATTTGAGTACTTAGGACTGTGTTCGATACGTTTCGTCTTCGACTCATCAGTACAGAGCAGTGCTACTTACACCGCTAAGCAGACGTAATGTCTAGCAGAGCCTAGTACTCACTTAGTACTTTCTTAGCTCAAGTAAACGACTGTGCGGAAGATCGGGTGGCTTCCAAAATGCACTATGTCATTCTGATGAGATCAAACCCTACTAGACTCTGCTAGACATTACGTCTGCTTAGCGGTGTAAGTAGCACTGCTCTGTACTGATGAGTCGAAGATGAAACGTATCGGATAATGTCCTAAGTAAAATTGGTTATGTGCCCTTGGCAAATTTGGTTTAACCATTTTCTATTCATGACATTTGAGATTTAAAGAGCTTCACGGATCTCAGTAGATTATGTTATGCTATTGTTTATGGTGAAAACACATAAAGTTTTTCTTGTAAATTTGAAGGACTGCATAATAGAACAGTTTGGACAAACTGAATGTCCCAAAGGTTTATAATAAAACAGTAGACTTCAGATTGGTCCAGTAACCACGGATAAATATGCAACGTTACTCAGTATTACAGATATGGCTGATGTTACGAGTGTAGACCTGAAGTCCTGAACTCTAGAGTAGTTAGGCTGACCTGGAATGTCCCAGTAGTGGCTCTAAACGATATTTGCGATTTGAAGAGCTTCGCGGATCCCAGTATGCAATGCTATTATTTGTGGCGAAAATACATAAACTTATTCTTGTAGATTTGAAGGACTTCACTATAGGACAGTTTGGATCACCTAGAACATCCCAGAATATAAAACACCTTTTGATATTCTTGACGAAGGCTAAATGAATACATGTAAACGTAATCCACTTTCAAGTTCAGCTTTTAGAATAACTGGTATATCAATTCGTTTCTCTAAACTTTATGGTGTTCAGGATGTTCCAGGTTATCAATGAAGTCCCAATTACAAAATATTCTCATTTTACTTTAATAGAGGACCCAATTTGCAACAACTTTGACGAACACAGTATTCTGTTTTATCGAATGGGTGAATAAATACAGCCGTTTCTATGTTGGGGTCATATATGAACCCCCCCGGCTCCAAAGGGTTAAGGCAGTACTTCCCAAACTGTGCGCCGTGAACATTTCTCAGGTGCGCCGCAGGCTTTTGTGCCAAAACAAAAATATTTTTTTTATTCTTCAAGACAAGAAACATCTTTAATTCTATTATTGTTTAGGAACACTAGTGTCGCCTCACAGCCCTCCATTATTCTATTTTATAGTCTTGCCCATATAGCCGAGGCGGTAAACGCACGGGTAGTCAGCATGACCATGCTGAGGGTGACGGGTTCGAATCCCGGTCGGTCCAGGATCTTTTCGTAAAGGAAATTTCCTTGACTTCCTTGGGCATAGAGTATCTTCGTGCCTGCCACACGATATACACATGCAAAATGGTCATTGGCAGAGGAAGCTCTCAGTTAATAACTGTGGAAGTGCTCATAGAACACTAAGCTGAGAAGCAGGCTTTGTCCCAATGAGGACGTTACGCCAAGAAGAAGAAGAAGTCTTGCCTATTTGAAAGTCACTCAAAGAGGTTTTATTTCTGTCAAATTTTTGTTAAAAATACATACCAAAATCTGCGGATATTCCATAATTGTCATTATAGATTTCCTCATAAAACTGGCAGTCAGTGAAAAACATTGTCGGACAAAAGACGAAAACAAACAACAAAGAAGGCGCAGCGATTACTCTTTATCCCAACCGGTAACAGATAATGACATGATATTATTTTTTTGATGCAGACAAAACGGAAGCTGAATTTGTTGCGTACTTTTCAACTCGTGAATAATCGATTATTACTAATCCAAAATCAAACCAGTTTGGCGATAGAGGATTGCCGTGTTTACCGTCTCAAAGTTATCGCTCGAAAATCACAATGCAAGGCATAAAAATCTCTGAACTCGTGGTGTCCGATGTTTATCCTATTTTTTTCAAGTTGGGACAAACTAATGTCACATTTGGTGGATTGTCGCAACATATGCAGGTTGCGACATCGTCATTATTGTTGGGCGATGGTTGAATTTTGATTCACTGCTTGCAATACAAAGAAAATGTTCCAAGGACCTTTTTGCAGTTTTTTCCATAATCATTACTTCAATCTCCCCGTCTTCATGCTGTCTCGAGCGTTTCACTACGACATTTTTACTAACATCACTATCGTAAAACAATTCTGAGTCGATTTCGTACATGATCCTGAAAACTTCTATTTTAAGTTTCGCCCTTCTTGTACAAAATGGAAAAATGACGTTTCAGCCAGTGACAGTGACCACAGATTCGAAACAATCAATTTTAATATTTATTTTTCCTCAAATTTGACAAACTAGTTTATTAAAATTGTAACAAATTTGGATGTTTTGTATTGCAACACATTTTCTTTTTAAATAGAACTGCATTTAAAGATTATTTCATTCTAAGCAATAATTATATTGAAGTTTTATTTATGCTATTTGTATTTGAAATTTTGAACTGAATGTGTTCGGCGTTGAATCAGAGTTTTACTTGGTGAATTTTTGGACAGGCAAAGATAAGCAAATGAATTCGATAACTCTTAACATTTCGGCATTATTTTGATGCCGATGTTTCATTGCATAGAAGAATGATTTGACGAAACAACGTACAGTGGCGTTTCGGTTTTATCACTAGTCGTTTTAATCACTACTCGCTCAAATTCACGGTTTTCTGTTCGATTATATCACGATTTTCATTTCATTTTTATCACACTTGTTTTAAAACATTCCGAAATCAATATAAAATCAATACAGCATTGTCCAGTCCACCAAAACAGTTAAAAAAAATATAAGCTACGACGTATATATTTTGCAGCGAAACTATTTTGGATAAAAAATTTACATTTATTGCTCGTTTCGCTAAATTCACGATTTCGTTTATATCACGGTAAAATTTTTTTTTGACCGTGATAAAACCGAAAAACCACTGTACTTGTTTTGATATCCCATGAGCTTGCATTGAAAAATCCTCCGCTGCCTCGGTCCTCCGTGTCTACACACTTAGTTTTGTTTGCCGAATGTCAGCAAAATAATTGCCGAGATTTGCACAGCCGAGTACTCAGCAATCATCTCGGCAAAAGTTCAAGTTGCTGAGCGATCGGCAATCTTACATTTTAATGAAATGTCAAATGTTGCTGAAATACTCGGCAAATATTTTGCTGATTAATCGGCAAAAAATCAAAACAAAACACGGATTGCTGATTAATCAGTAAACTTAAACTTGTAATACATTTCCGAATAATGAAATTCTTTTTAAATCAATTATAACTAATGACAAGACAGTTACCTGAAATTCAACAACGTTTATTTGTCACTGAATCAAATTAATCTTCATTCTGCTACATAATTCGTCGCATGCATTTCATTGATTGTGATGCTGTAGTTCATCAAAAAGGTTTCCGGCAAGGCTTCTGCAACAAAAATTGAAAATCTGTTAATGTGCACTCACGCAGCACAACACTAAATCTGACCATCTTTTATTGATGCTTAAAGATTCTACGCTCACTGGAACACGGAAGTTCAACGTAAAATCGCTTATAATCTTAACTAAAACTTTGCTAAGCAGGAGGCAGGCACTCTCGGGAAACACTTGGAAACAAGATGGTGACGATGGAGAGTGCATTCGAGTGACAGCTGCCTTACTGATTGTCAGCAAAACGTAATGCATTTACCGAAATCTCGTCAAACGCAATTGCTGATTCCGGCAAAATCAATGATTACCGAATAGTTCAGTAAAGTTTATTTCCGAATTTCGGTATACGATGACCTTTTTTTCGTATTTTCAGTAAATATTTTTACCGAGTATCAGCATAAGTAATTTAAATTACTGATCAATCAGCAAAATCTCAATTTGCCGTTCAGTCTCGGCATTTTTTATTGCCGAGCTCGAGAAACGGATTTAAGTGTGTACATTCTCTTCGCCATTCAGGTGCACGTCGAAGTGCTGATTCCACCTTTCGATCACCTCACGTTTGTCCGTCAGGAGGCTTGCGGCACGTAGCCTTTGCGAGATGCGTTGAGCTTCTGGTAAAACGTACATGTTTCTTGTGAACGGCACAGCAGTTCCATTTCTTCGCACTCCGCTTCTTCCAGGGGGCGCTTTTTCTCCCGGAAGAGACGGGTCTGCTGCTTTCGCTTCTGTCTGTACCGCTCCACATTCTGTCGGGTCCCATGCTGCAGCATTACCGCCCGCGCTGCGTTCTTCTCCTCCAGAACAGCCCTGAATTCCTCGTCGAACCAATCGTTTCGTCGACTGCGACTCCGTTCTACGTACCCGATAGTGCTCTCGGCTACGTTGTTGATGGCTGCTTTCACTGTACTCCAGCTGTCCTCTAGAGGAGCCACATTGAGCACACCTTCGTCGCAACGCTGGCTCGAGATTCTGCGCTTATGCGGTGGCGACATCCGGTTGCTTCAGTCGCTCTAGATCGTGCCGGGCGGTCGTCGGTACTGTACATTGTTAATAACAGAGAGTTTTGGGCGCAGTTTAACCATCACCAGGTAGTGATCAGAGTGGATATTAGCGCCACGAAAGGTTCTGACGTCGATAATGTCGGAGAAGTGCCGTCCATCAATCAAAACGTGGTCGATTTGCGATTCCTTTTGTTGTGGTGATCACCAGGTGTAACGATACGGGAGGCTGTGCTGGAAGAAGGTGCTAAATAAAATTATACCAAATACCTGCTGAAACAGACTGAGACCATTGCTTGTCCCACATTTGACATCCTGACCCCGCCTCCCTCCTTCTGCATGCACTAAGCGCGACATACCTCATGGATGGACCCTTAACGAAAACTTGAACAGTCATTAACGGTAAAGCTGGCAGGATAGCAGTTGGCTCATGATACAGTTTCGTTGAATCACAGAAAACAACATTAGAATCAATCAGCAAACTAATGCCATTAGCTTTTAATTCCCATTTGCTATGACGACCGCCCGTCATGTAAATCCGTGTCTCCCTAATGCACATCAAACGTAAGCAAATCTGGATCACGAAACTCATAAACAGCCCCTCATTGGCACCACACGTGTGAATCCTCTCCAAAAACCACTAAAAACCCTTTTCAACGACATACCGCAGTTTTAACGATACACCCTCAAGCAGTAGTAGTCATATGTAAGTTTAAAATTACCATCATTCTCGGATCAAATGCCGCCCCAGTAACAGTCCGTGTCAGGACCCATAACCGGGAGACGAAATGCTGAACGACGGCGTCCGTGCCAAGGAAATTAGCTTTATGACAGCCTTCTTTCTGGTCGGTGAGATGTGTTCAGTATTGTCTGAAAAACATACCAACATCTGCTACTAGAGTTAGAAGAGGGCACTATCAGTAGTGTGTGGAGCACCCGATCTGTCGTCACTTGGAGTATTTGCTTGAACTGTAGAGTAGGTGTCCAACTGTGCGTGTGGCCCGTGTGGGATGGATTCTCGGGGACAGTCATTGTCGTAAAAATTAACACCACTCACACGGTGTGGTGCTGCTCTGATGCCATTTCCCAGATGCTAGATCACACGAAAATAGGAATATATGATGCGTGCTGGGGAGAAAAGTTGTTCTCTTGGAACGGGTAGAACTGGAAAATTGCCAAATGATGAACCGCATGTCGTTTCGTTTCTATGGCCTGCCTACAACAACACAACACTCCATCGTCTGCTAATCTCATCGTCAACCCTCTCTCAGGTTTAACGACCTGTTCTAGAGAACATGGTCGAGTAAGTTGCGGTGGTGAAGGCAGGAATGGGTTCTGGCAGTCGTTTGGAGAGGAGAAAATGTTGCCCAATGACTAGATTATTAGGTTTGGTAGGTTGACTTACTTGTTAAAGTGAAAATTCGACTGCGTTTTGCCTGATCCGAAACTGTTGTTTCAGTTTTGTGCGCTACTGATGGTGCAGGGGGTAAAGGTGAAGGATCCTGGGCGATTTCCCGCCATCACTTTTATCTATGATCAAGTCAAATCTCTGCCGCCATGAGACTCTGCTGCGATGTACTGCTGGGTTTCAAACTATCGCTTGATTGCAGTTTTCGTTCACGTCCCTGCGTAGAGTGCATTCTTAAACAGTGTATTCTACAAGCTGGAACTTTTTTACTTTGGATATATTGTATTCAAATCAAATGGTAATCAAAGACCAATATAGGGGAAAGGGGACGGGCCAATTACCTTGGATTAACTCAGCAGAGGATACTTGGGTTGATTCCAGCCTCCAACATCGGATGATGAAATTTTCTCCAATCACACAGAAAGTCCGTGTACCATAGTGTCTTCAATTGGGTGGTTTCTTCGAATCGGTATGTTTTAGCATTTGCACTACAACTCGCGGCGGTTGGCTTCAAAAACTACATTTATTTAAAAAACGTTCGGTACCATGCAAAACCCGGTTTATTTGACTTAGACACTACTTTAATTTGGACTTAACATTACGCACTAACACAACTTAAAAGTAACGAATTAAAATGACCGTGGGTCTACCGCCCATGCTGTCCGGTTGTCTTGTTGATCTACACCGAAGTTCGGTCCGGCTCGTTCAGCCAGTCTGCCCTCCGGAGATGAGATGCGATGTTATCGCTGGCAAGAGAACTCTCACCGCTCTTATCAGGCTTATGTTGCCTCCTTATCACTCCCGTTGTACTAGGAAGAAGAGCAAATGTTTTACGGATTGATCATCTCAAGGATCAGTATCTCTGATATAGATATGTAGAAAAATCAGTGGTTTCCAATCTATGGTGCGGACCTAAACTGATAGAAGGAAGAGCATTTTTTTGTACGGGATATTTCCTAAACCAGATCTCATCTCATCTCATTTTTCATCTCATCTCGCATCTCTCATCTTTCATCTCGCATCTCTCATTTCGTCTCATCTCTCATCTCATCTCTTATCGCATCTTTCACCTCATCTCTAACCTCCTCTTTCATCTCATTTCTAATACCATCTTTCATACCATCTCTCATCCCATCTTTCATCTCTCAGCTCTCACCTCTCATCTCTCATCCCTCATCTCTCATCTCTCATCTCTCATCTCTCATCTCTCATCTCTCATCTTTCATCTCTCATCTCTCATCTCTCATCTCTCATCTCTCATCTCTCATCTCTCATCTCTCATCTCTCATCTCTCATCTCTCATCTCTCATCTCTAATCTCTAATCTTCAATCTCTCATCTCTCATCTCTCATCTCTTATCTCATCTCTCATCTCTCAACTCATCTCTCATCTTTCATCTCATCTCTTATCTCATTTCTCATCTCATCTCTCAATACATCTCGCATCATATCTCATTTCTCATCTCACCCCTCGTCTCATCTCTCATCTTGTAACTACCTTCGGACGCTCCACACATCCTGTGGTATCGGCGTCCGTACGCCCAGGCCAGCTCACCTTCTTAGGTTCCTCAGGGTCGGCATTGACCGGGGAAGACTCGACTACCCTATACTTACCTGCCAACTATATTCACCAAGCGAACAAGGGAAGGCCAGAACACTGCTAGGGAATTTGCTCTCTCGCTTTTAGGGTTTAAGGACATATATGAGCGAATCCAAAGATGGCCGTCGCAATGGCTGCCTAGCAAATACCGAAAGCACGGATCTCGTCATCTAAACAACAAACAGAGCTGAAAAAGCAATGAGTAGCCTTGCTCACTCGTGATAAACATTGAGTAGCTTTTTAGTTTTCCAGCGTTTTGTGGATGACGAGATCGGTGCTCTTAAAAATACGAGGCAAAAATGCACCTGGACGCTCTCCCATTTCACCTTAAAAGATATGAGTTGAGTCTTATCTACTGTATCTACTGTATTCTCTAATTTTGTCTGTATAGGTGTGGGTTAGTTTTATGGTTACAAATTCACATTTGGTTTCGTTGGGGCCCTTTTACTGCTCGGTGGTGGTGGAGGAAGGGAGGAGATGGAGTCGGACGTACCTGATGAACCATGCGGTGTTCGCGTCATGCTGCTTCGGAACGTTGAGAAACCGGCGCTTCGCTGGTAGAAGAGGGGGGGGGGGGGGGGGTCGGTACCTGGCGTAAGAATCGACGGCTGGCATTGGCGAAGCCGTAGCGTTGAGAGACCGACGCGTCCCTGGATGCTGCCTGGTTGATCGGCGTTTGCCGGCCACGGGTATCAAAGGGGTTAAATACCGACGGTGGAATCGTTGGATGCCTTCACACCGCCTGGCGGATGGTACCGCATGGAGATGTGTGTCGTGTTTCGTAGGGTAGAGGCTACGCTCCTGAACCGTCCAGGGGTTTGTTCGTCCAGATACCAGGAACGGTTCCACTTCACTTTAGCGCACTCTAACTTGGGATGTATTGTTCACTTCCCGAAAGCCGGATAGAAATCACGCACTGTCCACTTATTTGCCGAGCCGAACTTGTTGTACGTGTGGTTGGCACCCGATCCTGGACTTCAATCCCCTCCCCAAAAAACGCATCGTTCGATCCTTACCTCCTTTCTCTCCAAAATCCTCCTTTCCATCCTCCCCTTCCCATCGTTCCTCCATTCCCTTCCTCCAGATACTCCCTGCGGATTTGGTGTTGTTGCATTATAAATTTGCTTCCGTTTTCGATGCATTTTTGAATTTAACTTTTCAGAGGTTCTCAACCTTTTTTTTTGTTTTTTTTTTACTCAATCTAACATTACTAAAAATATTCTAAGGTTTTTATTTACATTTTTTTAAATACTTTTTTCTAACAATAGGTATAGGATTACTAACACATACATATAAGATTTTTTTTAACAATACAAATTATCTACTAAAACAAATAACTAGCATGGCCTGACGTTCCATTGCTGCCGATGTTGTCGGTAACAATCTCATCTCTTATCTCATCTCCTCATTTCTCATCTCATCTCATGTCCGCCTTCCCTAACCCTCTACCCTATCCTCTACCCTACCCTCTACCCTACCTTCTACCCTACCCTCTACCCTATTCTCCACCCTACCCTCTATCCTAACCCTCTATCCTACCATTTACCCTACCCTCTACCCTACCCTCTACACTAACCTTCTACCCTACTCTCTACTCTACCCTCTACCCTACCCTCTACCCTAACCCTCTATGTACCTCCCTACCTTCTATTCTACCCTCCATCCTACCTTCTATCCCACCCTCTACCTTACCTTCTACCCTACACACTTAGAATAAATTACAGTATTCGGTGAAAAAAATCACTAAAACTGGTCTGCAAACAAGCAAACTACAGTATTACGGTGAAATCGATGAAATTACAAGAGAAAATCGGTGAAATCTATGAAAGCACCGAAGAACCGGAGAAATCAGATCAATTTACAGGAGATCTGTGAATATTTTACCGAATAGACCGGTGATGGGACTATTTTACCGTACTACTGTAAAATGCGTTTGACAGCCACGCTGGCAGCTTTGAGCATCAGTTCTATTAGAATTTGCGCATCATCTCCAAGCAAGACTCACTTGTATTGTGGCAGCAAGTGTGATTCCTGATCAGAAGGTCGTGCATTCAATCCCATAATCGACCTTTTTATGAAAATAGAGGTTTTTTTGTGCTCGCATAAAATCGCCGTAAATTTGTGAAAAACTACCGTACGGTCGGTAATATTCACGGATCATTTGTAATGTTTACCGTACGTTCAGTGATATTGGCAGTTCATTCGTAAACAAACATACCGAACGTTCTGCGATTTTTGCGGTAAATTTGTAAAAAGTACCGAACGTTCCGGCAATTTCGACAGATGCATTTACCTGAGATTCACAGTACGTTCGGTGATATGAAAAATCACCGAACTTTTTACCGTACGTTCAGCTGTTGAGATAACGGTAAATTTTTACCGTAATCCGTCATTTTTTCTAAGTGTGTACTCTCTAACATAACCCTCTACCCTACCTTCAACCCTACCCTCTAACATACCTTCTACCATACTCTCTACCCGAACCCTCTACCCTACCTTCTACCCTAACCCTCTACCCTACCTTTTACCCTACCCTCAACCCCACCTTCTAGCCTACTCTCACCTTTACCCTCTACCCAGCTCTCTACCCTACCTTCTGCCCTACCCTCTACCCCAACCATCTACCCTAGCCTCTACCCTAACCCTCTCTCTATGTATGTACCATATGTATCACATGTTACTAGTTCTCGAATACATACCTAAAACCCCAATTTACGCCTAAGGAGCATAAATTGGGGGAGCGCTATTTGGGAATTGGTGCGTAAATTGAGTTTGGCGCAAAAAAGTGAGCGTAAATTGGGGTTTTAGTGTATTCTGTTTAAAGCGCTCTATCTTCGTGTAGAGCTAACCAATTGAGTCCAAATTTGTAGCAATTACAGATAACAAGCTGAGGAACAATCAGTCAAAATTTGAGAATTTCTACAGAATTACGGCTTGTTGAATGTTTTCAAGATAATTAATAAAATTGGTATGCTTTTGAAAATTTGCAACTTGTGCCACGGTGCGGCAGAAATAATCACCAAACGGCTATTAAACTGAAAGTACCTACTTGATCTACCAAACAACTTTACCGAAGCAACAACATTTCTAATTATTCAGGATCCTGTGATAAACGAAACTAAAATGTGTATGGCCTCTAGCGCCTCCTAGTGGAAGGATTTGAAATCATACGGCCCATCAATTGAAAGTTCTTGGCCAGCCAAACAACTTTGTCGAGGACACCAACTGTCTAAATAATAAAGATCTTGAAATACAGGGTGTTAGGCTCCTGAGTGCAAACTTTTCAAAGGGTGTTAGAGGACCATAAATGGAGAAAAAAATTGTTCTACGCATATGGTCAAATCTATACCGTTACGTAGTTATTGAACTTCCCATGTTTTTGACTCTTATTTCCTTAACTGGCTATAACTTGAAAATGGTCAAACTTTTCGAAGTTTTTTTACCCTTAATCGAAAGATTATTAAATTTTCTATCAAATGTCATCTTTGAATCGATTGGTTTAGTTAAATAACTAAGATTTCTAGAACAAATAGCTCAAAAGTAGTGTGTTTTAATTTATTTTTGTCAATTATCTTTGAAACATGCGTAATAATTCAAAATTCTTTCTTATGCAAAGTTGTGGCCCCTGTTCCACTCTACAATTCGTTCTTTGACATCAAACTTCTATCTCTTATCGTTTTGTTGCAATTTCGATTTAAGCATCGCATTTTAGATAATAAATTTGCAAATGTCACGGAAAGCACTGTTTTGCGCATTGTGCCGCACATTTAAATCAAAACTGCAAGAAAACGATAAGAGCTAGAAGTTTGGTGCCAAAGAACGAATTGTAGAGTGTAACAGGGGCCATAACTTTGCTAAAGAAAGATTTTTAATTTATTACGCATGTTTCAAAGATAATTGACAAAAACAAATGAAAATACACTATTTTTAGCTATTTTGCTCTAGAAAACTTAGTTATTTAACTAAACCAATCGATTCAAAGATGTCATTTGATAGAAACTTCAATAATCTTCCGAATAAGGGTAAAAAAACTTCGATAAGTTTGACCATTTTCAAGTTATAGCCAGTTAAGGCAATAAGAGTCAAAAACATGAGAAGTTCAATAACTACGTTACGGTTGAGATTTGACCATATGCGTAGAACAATTTTTTTCACCATTTATGGTCCTCTATCACCCTTTAAAAAGTTTGCACTCAGGAACCTAACACCCTGTATATGGGATGGAAATTATGTCAGTGTTACGTCTGTCTTTTATATTACAAGAATCACCGACTCATATATCTCAGGACCCTCATTACTTAGAGAGTTGTTTAACTTTTCAAGGATCTTCAGTTTAAAGGTCCTTTGGATTAAGGTTCTACCCGGAAAATGTTTAACTGGGCTAAACAAACTCAACAGTGGGGCCCATATAAGGAATCCCTTACAAATTATAATAAAGAAATAAGAAGATCAAAAAGGATTAACTGGAGGCATACATGTGAAAGCATTGAAACTACTCCAGAAACCGCCAGGTTGCAAAAAATCCTTGCAAAGGATCATTCTAACGGGTTGGGAACACTGAAAAAAGAAAATGGGACTTTTACAAATTCTGCAAATGAAACGTTAGAGTTGATGATGAAAACACATTTTCCCTGTTCAGTAATCAATTCAACTGAAGACCAAAGTTCAGCTGTAACAGAAACTGGCGTTATTGAAACCAGGACGTATGATCATGAAATAATGAGCGGAACGACTGGGTCAAATAGAGACAGGATCGATAGTTGCACTTTGGCCAAACAAATATTTACTGAAAAGAAAGTTGAATGGGCGATTGACTCCTTTGCACCCTTCAAATCACCTGGTAGGGATGGAATTCTTCCTGTACTACTGCAGAAGGGAAAGGCGATTTTAACACCTATTTTAACTAAACTTTTCCAAGCCAGCTTATCTTTAAGTTACATTCCAGTAGGGTGGCGACAAGTATGGGTGATTTTTATCCCCAAGGCCAATAAAAAGGATAAAACACTGCCAAAATCCTTTAGGCCAATAAGCTTATCGTCTGTACTACTAAAAACTATGGAAAAAATAATTGATGAGCACATAAAATCATCATATCTTATTGAAAATCCTCTCAGCAAACACCAGTTTGCCTACCAAGAGGGTAAATCATCAGTAACAGCATTACATAAGCTTGTTACAAAACTTGAAAAATCTCTCAATGCCAAAGAAATTGCTCTTTCTGCTTTTCTTGACATTGAGGGAGCCTTTGATAATTCATCTCATAATTCAATAGCAACGGCCATGATGAAACGAGGTTTCAATAAATGTGTTGTTGATTGGATTAATGAAATGTTAGCCAAAAGGGAGATATCAGCAAACCTTGGAAGCTCCTCTATATCTGTTAGAGCAGTGAAAGGGTGCCCACAAGGAGGCGTCTTATCACCTCTTCTGTGGTCTTTGATAGTTGATGATCTTCTGAAAAACTTAGAATCACAGGGATTTGAAATAATTGGTTTCGCAGACGATATAGTCATAATAGTTCGTGGGAAATATGACCAAATCATCGCAAACAGAATGCAAACTGCTCTAAATTGTATCTCATCGTTGTGTGATAGGGAAGGATTGAATGTAAATCCTTCAAAAACTACTATTGTACCATTTACAAAGAGGAGAAAATTTTCTATAAATAATTTATACCTGAAAGGCATATCTATAGATCTTTCAAATACAGTCAAGTACCTCGGAGTAGTCCTTGACAGCAAACTGAATTGGAATTCACACCTAGAGTAGATAATCACAAAAGCGACAAATGCTCTTTGGATAAGCAAAAAAACATTTGGTAAGCAGTGGGGATTGAAACCGAAAATGATTTATTGGATCTTTTCGGCAATCGTGAGACCCAGGATCACCTATGCCTCACTGGTCTGGTGGCAGAAAACCACAGAATCCGTCGCTCAGAGAAAACTAGGAAGATTACAAAGACTAGCGACTCTCTCAATAACTGGAGCATTGAGAAGCACTCCTTCATTGGCATTGGATGCTTTATTACACATGCTTCCATTACATCAATTTATACAATTTGAAGCTGAAAAGAGCGCTCTAAGAATCAAAAGATTTACGAACCTCTTGGAAGGTGACCTTAATGGGCATCTTAGTATTCTAAAAACTTTTGGCATAAACTCCATAGTTATGAACAACGAAGACTGAATGGAGAAAAGGTACAATTTTGACCGTATGTTTAAAGTTTATGACCCTGATCGAAGTTCGTGGCGAGTCGGTGGTCCAGAATTTCGACCAGGATCGATTATTTTTTATACAGACGGTTCAAAATTGAACAACAAAGTGGGAGCAGGAGTAACTGGCCCAGGGATAAACCTGTCGATACCCATGGGAAAGTATCCAACTGTATTCCAGGCAGAAATTCAAGCAATTTTAGAATGCTCTAATATATGTTTGCAAAGAAACTATAGGCATTCAAATATATGCATATTGTCTGACAGTCAAGCAGCACTAAATGCTTTGAAGTCAGCGGTATGTACATCAAAACATGTTTGGGAGTGCATTAAATCACTTCAAGATCTGTCCTGTCGTAATCAGGTCAACTTATATTGGGTTCCTGGCCATTGTGGAATTGATGGAAATGAAAGAGCCGATGAATTAGCAAGGCTTGGATCATCTCTTCAGTTCATAGGGCCCGAACCTTTTTGTGGGCTATCTGCCTGTGCTTTGCGAATGGAGCTCAAAATAAGAGAACATTCGAAAGTGACGAACAATTGGAAAAACACTTGTATAGCAAGACAAGCATGGCGATTTATTATTCCAAATGTTTCTAAGACTTGTAAAATACTGGATCTTTCCAAAAAAGATCTAAGCGTATATACTGGGCTTATAACAGGTCATTGTCCGAGCCGATATCACTTGAAGCTTATGGGAAAACTTCAAGATGATATGTGTCGCTTTTGCGGCACAGATAAAGAAGACTCGGAACATCTACTGTGCCACTGTCCGGCACTCTTTACAACAAGACGTAAGTTCTTCGTCAAAGGGCTGTTAGACCCTCTGACATTTGGAGAACAACACCCAGTACGGTAGTGCAGTTCATTCGAAATGTCGAACCGTGCTGGGTTAATGCTATTAATCAAACGATGGCGATCACTCACAATAGTGGTACGTCATCTTGATATACATAGCTATAATAAAACTTATCAGGGGCATATGTCACAATAGATCAAAAAACTGGTCGCAGTGATGGAAATACCCGACACGGATTAAAAAAAAAAAAAGGTTCTACTTGCCTAGTGATAGTTGGAATATCGAAAAATCATGCACATTATATTTATTCAGACAAGAAAAGTTGTAAAGTTTTAAAAAGTGCCCAAAAGTATTCAAATTAGTCATAATTGCTCTAGTTTCTCAACTAATCAAAACTTGTAGGAAACTTTTAGAGAAATTCTAATCATTTGAAAACTATTAGAAACTTTTTTAAATTAGCGTCGCCCAGTAGCGAAATCTCACGTCCAATGGTGAATCAGCTGTAAGTCTTTGACTTATCAAACAACTTTGCCAAAGATACCAGCTCTCTAAGTAAGTTTTTACTTCAATTGATGACATCGCATAGATTATTGAAGAAATGTTTATCTCGACGGCGTGATGAATTCTATGCTGAAAAATCTAAATATATGGCGGTGCGAAGTAATGGATCTCAGCGGCATAGTCTTTGGGACAAAATAAGAAGAATATGGGTAGTACTAAGCCGAAGATGGGTGCCGGAGTCATTAATTAAGTATTCATACTCCTCCTGAAAACCTCTATAATAAAGAAACAAAAAAAAGTATTCATACTGTAGATAGCAATAACTTGGCCCTCCGAGCCATTTATCACAAAACGGATTTTCAATAGAATAAAGTTCTCATTGAAGCAGTGAAGATAATGCAATAATATATTCACAAATTCGGGCACATTTGGCTGATTATTCTGCTTGTAACATGATGTGCATTTTCGTGACGTTACGCGAGCACAACCCTGTTTGAAACTGAACGCTCGTTGTAACGTCACGAAATGTAAAAGTCGATTATTCAAAAACAAATTCGAAATTTTTATGTTTTATTTCATTGAATTGAAGAAAAAACCAATAAATTTTAATGGTGGAAAAAAATTTAGAATAACATTAAAATCCGAGCAATTTTTTTAAGATATTGGTGGCGCGGCCCAGTGTTCGAAATCGATAATTTTACGATCAAAATTTAATAACTTTTTTTAGGTTGGTTCTAGAGGTTTGGCGTGTTCTACAAAGTTTTTCTGCATGTTAAAAGGCGTCTTTTGATAAAATGTAATAAATTATTAATCCCCCTAGAAGTGAGATAAAAAAATATTTTTTCGAAATATTTTTTTAGAAGTTTGACGTCTTCAGCAAAGTTGTAGCCCATAATAGGAGAACAAAAATCGTAGAACATGTCAAAGCTCCACCTCTTACGGTTTTCGAGATATGGAGCGTTTTGTGCGAAGTACCCCTAAAACTAGTTTTTTTCAGTGTAGCTTCAACAGATAAAATCCTACAGTTTTGTGACCTTCTACAAACTTGTTCAGGACGTTGAATTACACATTTTTTCCGAAGATATCAAGTCATTTTATCCTTAAACGAAAAAGTTATAGGCAAATTTATCATATTTTAAGGTGTACTTTCACTTAAGTAACTATTTAAGGGCGCAAAATGGCGCAGATGGCTCAGTCGGTAGTTGAAAGATTAGACTTTTTACTATCACTTGAGGGTGGAAACCCTCGTGGGCAATAGTGGGAAAGGTGGTTTAAATACATGACAAAAACTTATTATTTTGCCTGTAATACAAGAAAAATAAATAAAAAATAATAATTAAGAAGCCCATAGTAATTTTTACTGAACTGTGTTTCTTCCGGCAATATTTTACAACATTTTTTAGCATGATTTGTTTAGTTATTTACTTTACCCTTTCTTTCCCAGAAGGTTTTTTGTCTTTTAAAAATAAATAATGTAGTTTCCAAACAAATCGTTCGATCTAAAGATGCACAATTTGACTCTAAAATATGAATGCAACATAAAAAAACAATGTTTATGATGGATCACCTATGCTCCACTGGGAAGATGACTGCACCAAAAATAAAAAAAAAACAAACAAACAGACCATTCTGTCGTTTATTTTTAAATTATGTATAAAATTTTCCATTTTCGTCTTTAATTACATTTCGTAACTCTCGCGGGTGTTCAATCTGGTTGCAAATGAAACGCAGTAAAGCAATTTTTGCCTTTTTTGATGCATAAGCATACGTTACACTTAGAACATTTAAATGAACTAAATGATCCTCGTTCCTTGCATTGTAGACAGCGCGCTCTTCGGTCTTCTACTGGCCAATGTCCTACTCCATCGAAGCGTGCCTCAAGTGATGACCCAACAGGCGCTACCATTCTCTGACGTACCGTCGATGGGGGTGACAATGGGTCTGGGGGGTGAGATTGGGTCAAAACGGAGAAACATAAAATTTGAAATAGCTCATCAACTATGGCTAATTTATATTGAAAACTTTATATTATTTTAAAGAGGAGATGTTTTTACACGTCATGATGCAGAAAAAGATGTTTAGCAATAATCGTTTTTTGTTCAAATTGTGGTTAAACTTATATGATGAAAGTACTAGTAAATCACTCTGAAAAAATTTCTCCTTCGCAATGTTTCACACAAGCACCTAACCATAAATTTTCTTATAAGTAGTTAGCTGTAGGTATTACCTGGTTGATGCAACGAAAAAAGTGGGCTGTCAATGCACTTTTTATATAAAAATTCAATATTTTCGACCCTATGTCTAAATATTAAAAATGGGGGTGAGATTGGGTCAAGCAAGTTATCGAGTGTACATAACCTTAACTAAAAATTCAGCTTGTTATTCAGTCCCCTTTGGTGTTAGAGTGGTGCCATGTTTACCGTATCTTCATAAAAGTACGCTTTTTAAAAAAAAAAATATGTCGCAGAAGTGTCAAGCGAGTGTGTTCATACGTTTAGTGCCTAAAATCATTTATAACAATAAACATGGACATGGACAGCTCCTCTAATCATCATCTAACGTTTTGTGTACTGCAATATCGTAAGCTCACAAAATAGACTTAAAAAAGTTCTTCTTCTCCAATCATTTTTGAAATTTTAAGGAAATATTCTGAAATTACCAGACAGTAGTGGGATTTAGGAAATACATGGAAAAACCGGTAACATAGTACAATGTCGGAAAGTGAATGAACGTCGAATTTTGGTTTGATTAAACATTTCTCATGCAATCTTTCAATGCGTCTCTCCCTCATTGTAATCCCCCCCTCCTCTCATGGAGGTTGAAACTTTAAATGAGGATGATTATGGTGGCTAAAAATGGCGATACAACATACAAACGTTATTTTATCAAACTTAAACAATTTTTTCGGTTGTATTAGCCCTTTTAGGTGGATTAATCATCTTTTAAAATTACAAAAGTTTTTTTTAGTCATGGTTATATTGTTTTGTAAGTAGGCTTACTAGATATGATCAATAAAATTAACTTATATTCATTGATAGGCGATTTCGAATACTTTGACCCATTCTCACCCCCTCTAAGGGGTGAGATTGGGTCAATTTTCAATAATTTGTAGTTTAGTAAGCAATTCATATAATGTAATACTTTCTTGCTAAACTATCAATACCACATAGAAGAGTATACATACCAAATAAAAAGTTATTCCGACTTCAATTGCATTTGTTATTTAACAAACAATCTTTGAGTATCCTTTTTTGACCCATTCTCACCCCCAACGACGGTACCGCTGTAGGTTTGTTTGCAGGTCGTCCTCTGCGCCTTACTATGTTCTTCCCATATGGAATCAAGCTGTTAGCAATATCTATTCGGAAGTTAAGTAAAGTCATACGCTCTTTATCCGTTTGCTTCATATGGCGCCTATAATAGCCAAGCATTTACAACTGCCACATCCAGTAAGTGGTAGAAGATCCTCATATAGTACTTCTTAGTTCATATAGTACTTCTTGGCGACACTTTACACCAAAGGTGTATTGTTTTTACCAAACAGAATATTTTATTCATGATTTTGAATTCATATTGTTTACTATCAGATGGTCAGGCAATTTCTGATAAAGTTACTTTAAAATTACCTGTTTGAAGTTTTTTTTTGGGCAATATTCAAATTATGAAGCGCTAGAAATAGGAAGAAGGAAATATTAAACAGTTCAAGATGTGCATCAAAACACAGAGTAGATTTTTTCATGTATTTATATTTATATTTTTTGTTTGATTTTTCAACTACAGAATCAGTATCGGAAAATATCAGGAGAAGTTTTGATTCGTCCGATTAACAGCTTTTTCGGTAATCCACGAGTTTGACTTACAACTGGGAAGCAATTGAAATATATCAGATATAAATCAATAAAATACAGGGTGTGCCGAGAAATAATGCGATAGTTTTTTTTTATTTCAAACATTATTTTTAATCTCTTGACGTTAACCAATTACATGTTTTGACGTCCCATCGTCTGCATCATGAGTTAAATGAAGTATTTTTCATATTTTTAACAGTACTTTTCACAAAAATCGGGTTGAAAATAAAATGTTATATCAAATTGATCATTTGATATAAAAGATTTACTCTACTTTCACCAGGAAATCGTCAAAATATGTATTGAAGAATGTAAAATTACAACTACCTTAATAAGAACTGCGAAGGTATTTATCAAAACGCATTTGATATTTAAACCACCGTAGCCAATCAATTTTATGAATATTGGGTAGGCAGTCATTCGTTTGGGCATAGATATGTTGTCATAAGTTCAATACTTTTATTTAGAACTAGCTTTAGTTATAACTCTCGGGAACAATATTTTGTTCTGATGTTTTAATTTTTAGTGATAAAAACTCACTGGTTTTTGCAAAAACATTGTAAAATATTGCCGGAAGAAACACAGTTCAGTAAAAATTACTATGGGCTTCTTAATTATTATTTTTTATTTATTTTTCTTGTATTACAGGCAAAATAATAAGTTTTTGTCATGTATTTAAACCACCTTTCCCACTATTGCCCACGAGGGTTTCCACCCTCAAGTGATAGTAAAAAGTCTAATCTTTCAACTACCGACTGAGCCATCTGCGCCATTTTGCGCCCTTAAATAGTTACTTAAGTGAAAGTACACCTTAAAATATGATAAATTTGCCTATAACTTTTTCGTTTAAGGATAAAATGACTTGATATCTTCGGAAAAAATGTGTAATTCAACGTCCTGAACAAGTTTGTAGAAGGTCACAAAACTGTAGGATTTTATCTGTTGAAGCTACACTGAAAAAAACTAGTTTTAGGGGTACTTCGCACAAAACGCTCCATATCTCGAAAACCGTAAGAGGTGGAGCTTTGACATGTTCTACGATTTTTGTTCTCCTATTATGGGCTACAACTTTGCCGAAGACGTCAAACCTCTAAAAAAATATTTCGAAAAAATAATTTTTTTATCTCACTTCTAGGGGGATTAATAATTTATTACATTTTATCAAAAGACGCCTTTTAACATGCAGAAAAACTTTGTAGAACACGCCAAACCTCTAGAACCAACCTAAAATAAAGTTATTAAATTTTGATCGCAAAATCATCGATTTCGAACACTGTGGCGGTAAAGAGGGTCGGATTCTAGCGCGTTGTAACGTCACGCTACAAATACGCATTCTAAACACGTTTTTCTAATGAAAACTAAATGTTCAATAGGTCAAATATATCAGAAATTGTACAAGGAATCCGAATATGAAAACAAATGTTGAGGTTTACAATCATTTTCATGAGTTATAGTGGAAACTCTGGCTACGAATGCGCCAAAACGTTGTAACGTCACGGTAGAATGTGTCTAATACATTTGATTATCGATTGCCATAAAAAAAATCTCTAGAGCATTTTTAGAGCAAAAAAAAAACACCGCGCAGGTTCCACCGAGATTTGAACTCGGATCGTTGGATTCAGAGTCCAAAGTGCTAACCATTACACCATGGAACCAGTTGGTAAAGTAGAACACCAAAAATCTCTTTGTGCGATTTACATCTGACATATGTACCACATGTGGTAGATGCATCATATCTACCTATCATGTTTTTGATACGTAATCTGATTCTGAAACAAAATTTCTTTTCAACCAAGGGACCACGTGCTCATAATTAAAATAGCCTGTGCGAAGACAGTATCATTTAAAAAGCCGAAAACATCACACAACAGCGTTACTACAAGCGGTAAAGGTCTAGACGCCGAAGAGAGAAGTGGCATCTCTTTCGTTTACTTCGTCCGGCACTTGGTTACACAGCTAGTGAAATTATTGGCTGGCACCTGTTTGTTTTTTTCGCTGCACAGAAATTACGGAGTAAATCCTACAAAAGCTCATCGTTCCGAGCCCAGTGCAATCTTTCCAGCCTCCTGGCATATCTTTGCAGAAACGATTGCTAGCTCACCGTTTGATTCTGGCAGAAATCGCACGTTGGAAGTAGGTATGACGAACACCGTTCGTCAGTAATCATTCGTTCATTGTGCGCCTAATTTTAACCCCGGTAAAACTCCCTCACCCGTGTGAATATTCACAGTGGGTGAGTGTGTGCGCTGGCAATTACACTGCCTGTCGTTGTTGGCATAACGTTCTACATATTGAACACAGGTCATCCGTCGGTCGATTCATGAAGAGTGACCGTCGCCGTCCTGCGGCCCTTCTACAACATTCGTCGTCATTGACACAACCACAAGTGCTGCTGACCATTTTCCGAACCGATTTCTGGCCATAATTTAATTTTGGCGCTTTTTAGCAAATTCCGTCGACCGAAAGGGCAGCGTCGCATCGCATTGCATTGGCGGGTATAATTTTGAGGAGGGTTGGGAAGTTTTTTCAGTGTTTGGCCCTCTCAAGGTCTGGTTTCTACGAAGAAGAGGACTAGCCAAAAACGTGCGCTCTTTTTCGCTGTAATCGATGTAAACAGTCGTTTCCACATCAGGTTTGCTCTGCTTGACTCCAAATGCACTTCTATAGTTGAGTGATAAGCGAATGCGCAGCTTTCCCAGTGGTTATGCATTGAGAGTGGGAAGGTTAAATAAACAATTCCCATCAAAATTTTGTTAGCAGTGTAGTGTGGATTGGAACGCACACTTGGGAACCGCTGCAATGCAACTTGCTCGAGGCGGTGCTGCTGCTGATGATGATGCCGATGCGATGATGGCGTTGACAACTAGGGAAGGGCCCGGCCCAGTCCGTCGAATGCAAATGTACCCTCCGGCTGCAGTCTCCGGGGGGAGGCATTCGAGATTGGGAAAATGAACTCCTGAATGCAACGGTCACCGGACATTTGTTCGTTCATCAGAACCGAAGGTCAGCCCCGGTAGCGGCCCAGAGAGGCTGTTGCATAGCGGCAGTGGCAACCTGTTCGCATGTGGATAAATTAATTTCCAATCTGTTTGAACACCACGCGCCGTAACAAGATCAACCAGACCGATTGGGGCTCTGAATCTGAATCTGGGTTTGGGTTTTGGGTATGGTTTGGTTTTGGCTTGTTGGGAATGTGGTCACATGCTGCGATTTTCATTGCACTCGGCTTGGGATCCGGATTTCGTCGATGCTCAGGTGACAGTGCCTTAATTGGTAGAGCGAGTGAACCATGGGCGATAAAGTTAACGAGATGACTTCTGGATGTAATGACAAGTACAAACTGACTTTTTGACAGATTGATCGATTTACATGACTATTTGACGGTTTGATTTGCAAGAATTGAGATCTAGTTCTTTTTGCCTTTCTCGTACAAAAAAAGTGTACTGAAAGGCTATATATTCACTCAAAAAACGAAATGAGGCTCGGCGGGTCAAGTCACATATGGGTCATTGTGAAGTGACCGAGAAAATGTGAAAACTTGCAACCGACCATCACGGATTTGAACCAAATTTGGTTGAAACATTTGTTTAGATGGTAAAAGAAAAAATCCAAATTTTGGTGCCGATCGGATCACCCCTCGGCCCGTGGCAGCACCCCTCGTTTTGGCCGATATGAAAATTATCCTCTCTTTCTTTTATTTTTATCATTGAAACGATTGCACATACACATTGTCGATCTTCGGCTTTTTTAAAGGAAATTGTTCAGGGAATCCAGAAAAAATATTATTTTTTGATACAGTGTTGCCAGATATCATATTTTTCAATTTTAAAACTAAAAATCGATTTTTCTTAAAATACGTATATTTTGATTTTAAAAATTTTGATTCCATCGTGTTTATCACGTTTTTCGATCGAAGAAGCTGAACTTCCCAAGGTAATTTGCGTCGTTCCTGAGATATAGCGTTTTTAAGAAAAAATATTTATTTTTTTCATATAAAGTATCTCATAAAATCAGGTGCAGTTAATAAATTTCGCAAAAAAAAAACATTGTTCGATGCCATATAAAGACGTTTTGTGTTGATTTGAACAATATCAAGTATAATAAGGATTAAAAAATTTGACAGTGTTGCCAGTTCATCAATTATGAGTCTATCGTAATGGACTAGCATAACCTGGTGAACTAAAAAAAATGTATCTATTGAGATCATCAATTCTAAACAAATTGCATATATTTTAACATTATCTGAATGGAAGTGCTGCCGAATATGTAATATTTATTGTAGAAATCGTAATTTTACTAGAACTTTAGTATAAAATCTAATTAACAAGCCAAAAGAATTATTTTTATTTAGGTTTAGTACATTTGGCAACATTGACGTAAAATATATTCAGGAAAACATTTAAACAGTGCTGAAAATGTCACTTCGATATAACTACATTCAATGACCCACAGCTAATTTCAGAAGCTGAACCTGAAAATATGGAATATGATAAAATATGAATTATGATATCCTTTGGAATTAGATAATATTAGATACTACGCATCGTCGCGCAACTGGTAGCTCAGACTTCAGTATTTTTATTTAATATTCAAAGGTTCAACTCCTTATAAAAATCCCTGTAAAACTATCTTTTGATTGATTTTTACGGCAGTGTTGCCAAGTATGCTAGTATTTCGCGGAAACGCAAACAATAGGTGCTGGATGCTTAGTATTGCATTTACTCTTACTGTGAATGCATCACCCCTATGAGGGGATCGCAGAATAATAGATCATGTCCTTTATTGTCCCGGTCAGAGAAGTGAAGAACAGTGTTGAGTATTGTGTTGTCTATTGATGTGATTGCATATGGTATGAGTTTTTGTTTGTTCTTCGTGGCGAAGAATGAACTCAAATTTCTGAGTGAAATGGATTAGTGGCGTTTGCTCCCTAGAGGGGTGATAACTACTTTTCTTAGGCTTTTTTTTGCATGGAAAAGAGATCGATCGTACGCGAAGGTTAATTCCGATAAATCAAATCGATTGTTCGATCAATTTATAGGTGACTCCCAGATCGAGAATGTATAGTATCATATTAAGGATCGGTATATTCGCCTTACTCCATTCATATTCACTCCTTTTTGTGGGAAGTCATGCGCAAGTTGCTTGACATGGATATTCGTTGCCGTTTTGATCGCAAGCGAATGAATGCATGGCGAATGGTGAAGAATGCTGGTGAGTGATCGAAGTGGCTGCTCTCGTCGCTGACAAGCAATCACACAAACTTAAGCGACAATCATTCGCTGCGATTAACCATGGAGTAGCAATCATGAATTGTGTTGCCATCTATGATCATACTCATGCAGTGTTGCTAAATGTGCTCGATATGTATAAAAAAAAACAGAAATCATTTGTTTTTATCAGACACGAATGCCACTACCAAACGTGGTAAAGTGTCTTTAATAAATAATAATAATAATAAAATTTGTTTTTATTTTGTGTTATCTTTTTACGAAAGCTTTCGTGTAAATAAGATGTTTACAATAAAAATGACATGTGTAGCAACACTTCCATCTACAACATCGTTGAAATGAATACAATGACAATTGAAATGAATTTCACAATAGATACATTTTATATTTTAACAATTTATTTTCATCTTTTCCAATAAACCATTTTTAATTGCTAACTATCAAACCAACAATAACTGCCAATTATCGAGTCATTTTGTCAGATAGGACCATAAACAAGAAAACACAGACAAACAGACGTAAAATTGGAGAAATTTCCATCGGCCACGGTTTTAACCGTTATGTGTCCGACAAACTTTTTGCTTTTTTCTACATCGTGCTTTTTAAATAGACGCTGGGTACCCGGGTACCCTGTCGGCCACATAAGGGTTAACGATTTTTTTAAACCTTTATAGTTGTAGCTTTCACAGCCAGAGGTGCGTGCATCTTTTTTCTAAGCGTTTGGCGTTTCACACTAGTGGCTTCTGTTGACGATATTGCACAATGCAGTGTATCGTGAAACATTTCCACCAGTTGGAAAATTATTCTAGGTGTTACGTCTGTTTGTCTGTGAAGAAAAGGTCAACAACAATGTCGTTAGAGAAGATGTGTATTGTTTTTATCTTGCTCACACATCTTGCAGCACACATGGTGCGATTTTTCAGAATAACCTGTTCATTGTCAAACACTTGAAGGTTAGGTTTCATGTTATAATAAAAAAGTTTACCAACAACACTGTCACAATTTTTTAAATCCTTTTTATACTCGATATTGTTCAAATCAGCACAAAACGTCTGGCATCGAATAATGTTTTTTTACGAAATTTATAAACTGCACCTGATTTTATATCATACTTTATATCAGGGGTTCTCAAACTTTTTCAGCTTGCGACCCATCTTTGATTTTCAAAGTATTTGACGACCCACCAGCCCGAAAATTTATAAAATGAGTATTTTTTTGCAATCTGCATCAGTTTACTACTAGTCTTAAAAATTTGAGATAAGATTCCAATTTTCTGATATATTTAACCAGTCTCGCTCCAGATGTACTGGTAATTTTATGCTTCTGCTAACATGCTGTACATATTCACAACGAGTGGGTGATCATCAAGTAGTTTTTAGAACTATTGTCAGATGAGTCCTCATGAAATTTTTAATATCTTTATACACACTGATTTAATTTTCATTTTTATTGAAATCACTTTTCAGTTGTTCCGGTTAAGTTCAAATCATCGACATACATCTGCATTTCACAGAAGTTTAGCTTTACTGAAGTTCGATAGAGATAAGGTTTCTTGACGAAGTTTGGTAAATTTATTTGCTAATTTTTTTATTTCTATATTTTTAACTGCTGAAACTGGCGTGTAAGTCTAACAGAAAATGCTAACTGCAAGTCACAGCTTGAACTCAACACAAGTAAAATCTAAAATTTGACCCTAATCATAAAACATCTGATTGAAAACTCATAGTGTTAGAATTGATTTCAGAACGCGGACACATATATTGTCGGGCCGCCACCAAACCGGACGTCACACAATCAAGTCGCGACGCGACTCAATCCGCGACGTTTTTAAATCATGTTTGATTGAATGTCTGTTTTGATTCCAACCGAAAATACAATACTCCAGATAAGACAATATAACATAAATAATAATACAAAATTTTGAATAGAATTAAGGAGCAATCGAAATTCTAGAATTTCTTCTCCAAGGGAAAGAAAATGGTTAGTAATAACATTCGACATCATTAAATAAAGACTTCGCGACCCACCAAAAATCACCCTGCGACCCACCAGTGGGTCGCGACCCATAGTTTGAGAAACGCTGCTTTATATGAATATAAAAAATGAATATTTTTTCTTAAAAACGCTATATCTCAGGAACGACGCAAATTACCTTGGGGATTTAAGCTTTTTCGATCGAAAAACGTCTGATAAACACGATGGAATCAAAATTTTTAAAATCAAAATATACGTATTTTGAAAAAAATCGATTTTTAGTTTTAAAATTGAAAAATATGATATCTGGCAACACTGTATCAACAAAATAATATTTTTTTCTGGATTCCCTGAACGATTTCCTTTAAAAAAAACCGAAAATGTGTATTTGCAATCGTTTCAATGATAAAAATAAAAGAAAGAGAATAATTTTCATATCGGCCAAAACGAGGGGTGCTGCCACGGGCCGAGGGGTGATCCGATCGGCACCAAAATTTGGATTTTTCTTTTATCATCTAAACAAATGTTTCAGGCAAATTTGGTTCAAATCCGTGATGGTCGATTGCAAGCGGTCGGTCACTTGGCGCGGAATGACCCATATACCAATCAACTCAGTTAGACGAATTGAGGTGATGTCTGTATGTGTGTGTATGTATGTGTGGGCGTATGAATGTCTGTGTACAAAAAGGTCACTCACTTTTAAGACACTTCCCATTGGCCGATTTTTCGGATTATAGCTCGAATCGAACCGGAATTTTACCGCATTGTTTGCTATTAAAAATGGTCCGGATCAGTCAAGGCGTTTCGGAGTTATGGCCATTTGAGTGATCCGGACCAGCACCGGTAGAACTGGCCACATACAGGGTGTTTGATTCCTGAGTGCAAACTTTTTAAAGGGTGATAAAGGACCATAAATGGAGAAAAAAATTGTTCTACGCATATGGTCAAATCTCAACCGTTACGTAGTTATTGAACTTCCCATCAAAAACATGACTCTTATTGCCTTAACTGGCTATAACTTGAAAATGGTCAAACTTATTGCAGTATTTTTTTACTCTTATTCGAAAGATTATTGAATTTTCTATCAAATGGCATCTTTGAACCGATTGGTTTAGTTAAATAACGAAGTTTTCTAGAGCAAACAGCTCAAAATAAGTGTGTTTTAATTTGTTTCTGTCAGTTATCTTTGAAAAATGCGTAATAAATTAAAATTCTTTCTTTGGCAAAGTTGCGGCCCCTGTTTCACTCTACAATTCGTTCTTTGACATCAAACTTCTATCTCTTATCGTTTTCTTGCAATTTTGATTTAAACATCGTATTTCAGACCATAAATTTGCAACTGTCATGGTAAGCACTTTTTTGCGCACTGTGCCGCACATTTAAATCAAAATTGCAAGAAAACGGTAAGAGCTATAAGTTTGGTATCAAAGAACGAATTGTAGAGTGAAACAGGGGCCACAACTTTGCCGAAGAAAGAATTTTATTTTATTATGCATATTTCAAAGATAATTGACAAAATCAAATTTAAACACACTATTCTTAACTATTTTGCTTTAGAAAACTTAGTTTTTTAACTAAACCAATCGAGTCAAAGATGCCACTTGATAGAAAATTCGATAATCTTACGAATAAGGGTAAAAAACCTGCAGTAAGTTTGACCATTTTCAAGTTATAGCCAGTTAAGGCAATAAGAGTCAAAAACATGGGAAGTTCAATAACTACGTAACGGTTGAGATTTGACCATATGCGTAGAACAATTTTTTTCACCATTTATGGTCCTCTATCATCCTTTAAAAAGTTTGCACTCATGAACCTAACACCCTGTATAAAGCTGAACCAAGCCCCATCATGCGACACATCAAACTGCGGCGATTTTTGTAACCTTCAGCATGGTTGACAAATTTTGTGCGCATATCAACACAGGAGAGAGAAAATTCTACGATGTCGGTCTAAAATTCAAGATGGCGGTCTAAAATCCAAAATGGCGGCTCCAAATTCAAGATGGCGGTTGTATAATGGAGTTTTAAGCCCTAAACCATGCAATATGGGCATATTTTGTATGGGGAAGATGTTTGGAGTCCAATAATGGCAACCAGAATATCCGAGATGGCGGTCTAAAATCCAAGATGGTGCCTCCAATTTCAAGATGGCGGCTGTTCAATGGAGTTTTAGGCCCTAAAACCACGCAACATGGTTATAATTTGTATGGGGAAGATGTCTGGAGTCCATAAATGGCGATCTGAATACCCTAGATTGCGGGTCAAAATCCAAGATGGCGGCTCTAATTTCATGATGACGGCTGTTTAGTGGAGTTTTAGGCCCTAACACCATGCAATAAGGGTATATTTTACATGGAGAAGATGTCCGGACCGGAGTCCAAAAATGGTGACCTGAATTTTCAAGATGGCGTTCTAAAATTCAAGATGGCGGCTTCAAATTCAAGATGGTGGCTGTTTAAAGAAGTTTTAAGCCCTAAAACCATGTCATATTTACATTTGGTATGAAGAAGATGTCTGGAGTCCAAAATGGAGACCAGAATATCCAAAATGGCGGTATAAAATCCAAGATGGCAGCTCCGAATTCAAAATGGCGGTTGTAAAGTGAAGTTTTTGGCTCTAAAACCATGCAATATAGTTATCATTTGTATGGGGAAGGTGTCCGGAGTCCAAAAATGGCAACCTAAATATCCAAGATAGCGGTCTAAAATACAAAATGGCGCCTCCAAATTCAAGATGGCGGCTGTATAACGGAGTTTTAGGTCCTAATACCATGCAAAAAGCGTATATTTTGTATGAGGTAAATGTCTGGAGTCCAAAAATGGCGACCGAAATATACAAAATTGTGGCCCAAGTACCAAGGTGGCGACTCCAAATTCAAGATGGTGACTGTTTAATGGCGTTTTAAGCTCTAAATCCATGTCATATGGGTTTATTTGATATAGGGACGAATTCTGGACTCCAAAAAATGGTGACCAGAATACCCAAGATAGCGGCTTTTTCTTAAGGTGAAATGGTTAATGGCACAAATGTCCCAAATGGAGGATAACGTGCCTCTGGAGCCGGCCTTCTGATACCTGAAGGCTACTCATTGCTTCACCAGCTCTGTTTGTTATTTAGATGACGAGATCCGTGTTTTCGGTATTTGCAAGGCAGCCATTGTGACAGCTATCTTTGGATTCGCTCATATATGTCCTTGAGAGTTTGAGGCTCAAACATCAAAGCTACATAAACGATATTATTTCTGGTGGCATGTAATAGATTTTTGTTTAACATGTGAAAGCGCGATATTCATCAACATGTCACTTGACTTTCAATTTGTGTACTTATGTCACTTGAGTTTTGTTGAAATGTGTTTTCGAAGGCACGAGAAAGGCGCCATCACCGCTAGGTGGATTGATTAGGGTTTTTCAAATTAAATACTCTTAGTTTCCTGAACACTTTATTCTATTTCGCCAACAGACTTCCACCGCGCTTTCAAATTCGTATTACCTATCATGAATACTACCTACCTAACCTGGTGATACCAGGTTATCGATCGATGAATTATTAAAAGCCATCAATTATAATTAATTACCTTATTGAACCTAACTTAGCAATGCCTATCGGAATCAAAAACCCCTTCAGCCGTCACGCTAATTTCAATAATTGGTGGATATATTATGGAAGCATCAGAATACAGTAACCTGTCTGTGTCTATATGGGTACTTCTATGCATTGCATATGAGTACGTTGGATGTTTATAACAATAGGTTGGGCTTTTATAGGAGTCTCTACGACGAACGACGACATTTGATTGTGATGCAGCAATGTAACGTAATATCGCGAGTCAACAAGATGGATTTTTTGGAACAAAGCTTTTTCGATTCGATTTAGCGTCCAAAACAACTGTGCAAAATATGGGAGCGATTGCTTGCGTCACCGTATTCCACATTGGGATTGATATTTGTATTGGATTTAGTATGGGAATACGTACTTTTTTGCATCTTTCTCATAAATTGTAAATTTTTTTTTGCAATTTCTCATCGTAATAGGCTGTTTTACCTCACGCAAATCTGACAGGAAAAGGCCTACTTTCCCACATCAAATTAACAGTGCTGTAATGGTTCATTACAGCACTGATTTGCGTTGCGTAATGAACCATTACAGCACTGTTTTTAGTTTTGCTCAACTTCTTGATGCTTTCTGGACGCAGTTTTGAAAAATTGTGACAACTGCACAGTATAACCTGCTATGATCAGATTTTCTTAAACATAACTATGATCATCAGTGTGAAGTTTGATGCAAAAGTTTTGTTAAAAACTATCCTCAAGCGGTAATTTATGAACTTGCAAAAAACGTTGTACGCAACTCGGTGCAGAACTCGATTTTTACAGCACTCGTCGTAATTATTCAACTCGGCAAGCCTCGTTGGATAAATGTACGACTCGTGCTGTAAAAATCGTCATTCTGCACCTTGTTGCGTAAACTACTAGTCTAAAACTAAGTAACTAATGACGTTGAAGTATAGTATAGCCCAGGATCCCAAGTAACAATGTTGATTTTATCGAAGTTTTTTAGCAATTCCAACCCCCTAACCATAAAACCATTGATGCCGACTTGAAAGTCCTCTCGAGCTTTAATATGCCTCCTATGGCCCACGTTCTGGCTAGTTGGCCCAATCTTATTATGTTCTGAGCACTTCGTATGCAAACCGGCTTAGGATTTCAGGTTGTATCATAGTTTTATCGTATCCCCGATACAACCTTATAAATAAAACCATCTTCCAACTTGTCAAATATTTGTTTTGCTTATTTTACACTATCAATGTTCGATCCTCAGAATAAACTATGCTTGGTTGTTTATCCAGTCATCAATTGGAGAGATGCCGATCTGGAATTCAAATTAATTTTACTATTCAACCCATATCCGCCCAGCGTCCTTTTTATAGGACAGATGTCCCAAACGCCCAGCATCCTATAAATAGGACAGTCCTTTTGATGTGTATATCTCCAGAATTATGCAAAATTTTAGAATATTTTCTTCAGAGAAGATGTTCTCCACATCCATACCTTGCTCATAGTGGACAATATAGTTTGTGACTGCCCTAATAAAAATGTATTATACACTGGCGATTGGGTGAATGATTGTATCATTCCGTGTATGATCAAGATGATAGCCCGAAAGGGTTGTTAAGCACGTTGTATCATATTTTTCTATTAGGGTGGTTCACTAGGTGGCGTGAACGATGCTGCAAATATTACATATTGTCACGATCTATGAGCTTCATTTCCAATGCCAAAAAAAATATTTCCCTAGAATCTTGACAATGGTCAATACATAATTTATAGTTAATTTCTTCGGAAGAGTTGTTATTCAATACACAAAAGTCGATGTATGTGTGATTGTATGTATGCTTGTGTATTTATATGTTTGTATGTTTGTCAATGGGCTGCAAAACGGTGAGTCGATAAGAAGAGCGTCCACCATAGCTCTGGTCCTCACAAGTTCCTACCTCATGCTTCCACGAGTCAAACGATGACAAAGACCGCCAGTTAAGAGTTGTGTGCTTAGCTGGTAGTGCAGCCTGGGCACTGTTGTCCTTCTGACTTCAGCTAGATTGAGGAGGTACGTCCCGAGCGTCTGTTCACCAGGAGGTGCGGCTCAAACAGCGTCTGTTCTGGCATCCAGCGGCTGTATGTATATATGTATGTATAACACTGGCATAACTCTGGAATGCGTCAAGAAATTTCAATCAAATTTGGCATACATGTTCCAAAAGATATGGAGGTGGTAGTAGGGGTATTGGATTTCAAGATGGCGGCCAGAACTCCAGAATGTATGCTATTTAACGGTAATGCTGCTTCGGATACTATGCAATATGTGTATCTATCGATCGGGTTTGATGAGTAGAAGTCAATTATCGATATTTGACGCCATTTTGAAACCAAGTTGGCTGACCATATCCAGAGATGGTGGTGGACGCTCCACACATCCTATGGTATCGGCGTCCGTACGTCCAGGCCAGCTCACCTTAAAAGTCCCTCAGGGTCGGCTTTAGACCAGGGGGAAGCTTGAGCAACCCTACACTTAACTGCCAACACAATTTATGGAACAAGGGAAAGGCCAAGCAGACTTATGGGGAATTAATCTCTTGGTTTTGATCAACAAAGGAACTGAGCTGACTTACTCTACGGTTATATTGATAGCTTTCAGGTGTGTTAGTATGTACAATATTGTGCTTGTCTTCTTCGTTGTGGTAGAGGGAGGGGAGTTGATGACATACCTGCCGGAGCACGTGGTCGGCGCCAAAACGAAGTTAGCCGGAGCAAGCGCCGCGACGGTGGCGCTTCGGGTGAAGGGATGGCTTCGGGACCCACGGTCGATAGCATGTCTGGTGGCCTAATGTGTCGCGCCGCAGGGCGGCTACATTGACCGTGGTGCTTCACGAGATGTGCGACGTGATCGTAGGGTGAGGCTCTCCGGATCGGAGTAGGGTGGTCCGAAACTTGGTTGTGATCCGCTTCGGAAGATTTGTCCGGCTGACGTCACACTGGGTAGCATTAGAATAGGATTTCACGTAGCTAATGGTTGACCCGCGAATATGGTCCTGTAGGACTCCGAACATTGGAGCACTTGTCCCTTGGTATAAAATTCTTCACGCGGTCCGCACCTGTTACTCCAACACCTTGCTCGAACTTCTTTTCTGCTCAATATTCCGAAATCGACCGCCCAAATTCTACCTTACCGTTTTGTTCCACAAAACTCCTCTCCAGACTCCTCTCTTTCCCCCCCTCCCCCTGTAAATCATCATTTTCTTTCATCTCTCTTCATCCCGGATTTCGTGTTTAGACATATAAATTTTGTTCCCCTTTTCTAACCCCATCTAGTACTCCATCGGGGGACATACATTGGAAATATATAACAAATTGTAATTTAATTTCATATTGGAGCAGGGGTTCCCAAATTACTTTTTTTCTTTAACAATTCTAACATTTTTTTTTTCTTACATCTTAATTTTTCTAACATTTATCTTCATAGCGAGTTTTATTATTATTATTCTTATTGTAAGCAAAACAACTAACAAATATAAATACAAAAACAAAACAAACATATAAGGTCATACTTGGCTTCCCATTGTTGCCGTTATTGTCGGTAACAATGGGTATCTATTGAACAAGCTTGATGAGTAAAAAAGTAGAAGGTAGAACGGAAGAAGAAGAAGAATCCGCCGGTAGAAGTACTGGACGCCACGGCAAGACGCGCTCGTCATCAAGACGGAACAGTACAAGTACTCGGACGTCTTGAAGACGATGCGAAGCGACGCCAAGCTTGAGGGTCTTGGAGCCGACGTACGCAGTATTAGACGTACTCGTATGGGCGAGATGATCCTGGAGATGAAACGCGAGAAGGAACACAAGGGCGCCGCCTACAAGTGGCTGGCAGAAGAGATCCTTGATGAGGGTGTTGAGGTTAGGGCTCTTGCACATGAGGCGACTCTGAAGGTCAAAGACATTGACGGGATCACCGAAGTGGAAGAGCTCGTCACGGCACTGCGGCAACAGTGCGATGTGCAGGTGGCCGCCGCAGCCGTTAGGCTACGGAAGGGGCCAGCAGGGACACAGATAGCTTTGGTTCAGCTACCTGTGGCGGACGTTTAAAAGTCCGTTAAAGTAGGCAATATTAAGGTGGGTTGGTGCGTATGTCACCTGACATTCCACGAGCCACCAGAGATTTGCTTTAGGTGTCTGGAACCAGAACACAAGTCGTGGGACTGCAAAGGCCCTGACAGGCGCAAACGGTGTAGGCGTCGACCCACGAGTCCACCCATTTGCATGATCTGTACCGGGAAATCCGCGAACAACAGACATCCGACGGGTGGTCCAAGGTGCCCGGCCTTCAAGAGGGCCGAAGTGAACAACATATCACAGTGCCGGTAACGCACCTGAACCTGAACCACTGTGATGCGGCTCAGCAACTGCTTTGTCAGGCGGTTTCTGAGTGGGAGACGGATATCGCCATCATAGCGGACCCATACCGAGTACCCACCGGCAACGGCAACTGGGTCGCGGATGGGTCCAGAAAAATGGCGGCGATATGGACGGCGGGTAAATACCCCGTCCAGGAGTTGGTGTCTACTACCTGTGAGGGCTTCGTGGTCGCCAAAGTAAACGGGGTCTTCTTCTGTAGCTGTTATGCGCCTCCACGGTGGTCGATCGAGAGCAGTTCACGCAGATGGTGGGCTGTATGACGCCCGTGCTAACAGAGCGAAAGCCGGTGGTAATAGCAGTTGACTTTAATGCCTGGGCCGTGGTATGGGAAAGACGTTTCACGAACCAGCGGGTCAGATCCTGCTAGAAACACTGGCCATCTTAGATGTCGACTTGGCTAATGTCGGTACCAAGAGTACCTATGGTCGAAACGGAGCGGAGTCAATTATTTACGTGACCTTTTGTAGTCCTGGCTTAATAAGTAGTTCGAACTGGAGAGTAGATGATGGCTACACTCACAGCGACCACCTGGCCGTTCGCTACAGTATCGACTACAACAATAGCGGGTAGAAGAAGAGGCGGCTAGGCCAAGGCCAAGCGCAGGTGGAAGACATCACATCATACTTCGACGAAGGGGTATTTAGGGAGGCGCTCCGCCTTGAGCGAAACTTACTTGGTTTAGACGGCGAAGAACTGGTAGCGATGCTCTCACGTGCGTGTGATGCGACCATGCCTAGGCGACCATGGTGGGCTGAAGCGATTGCGAACCTGTGCCACGCCTGCCTACGGACTTGGCGGCGGATATAGCGAACACGAAGTACGAACTGAGGAATAACGGAACGAACGGTGGGTGTTGTTAGCCGCTGCTAAAGTCACGCTAAAGCCTGCTTTGGGGTTCCTGTCAGAGTGCCAATACAAATCCATGAGGCAATGCCCACATGATTGTGATGGTCAAGACGAGAGGTGTGGATCCTACAGAGCAATCTCCAGAGATGTTGGATGGGAGCATCGAGGGGCTTTTTCCTCGTCATGATCCTAATCCATGGCCTCCTTTCGTAGGACAGCCGGGGACAGGGGCTTACGATAAGGATAGGGTCGCGGATGTAGAACTTGCGAGAATAACAAAGTCCCCTAATGTAGGTAAGGCCGCATGTCCGGACGGAGTTCCGAACTTGACCTTAAAAAGAGCTATTACAGAGGCTCTCGATGAACTTCCAGTCTGCAATACAGAAACGCGTGGACGAGGAATCATTGCTCAACAGAATGTAGAGGCACATTGAGGGTGTAAATGGTCTCTCGAGCCACCAGTTCGGCTTCCGGAAGGGGAGTTCGACCGTAGACGTTATCCTGTCGGCTACAAAGACAGCCGAACTTGCAATCCAGCGTAAGAGAAGGGGGATTCGCTACTGTGCGGTAGTGACTCGGGATGTAAGGAACGCATTTAATAGCGCCAGTTGGCCAGCTATTGCCGATGCACTGCTGAGTTTGGGGATCTGTACAAGCTACTCGGAAGTAACTTCCAGAATCGAGTACTAGCTTACGACACGGAGGTGGATCAGAAGCACTTTTATGTACCCTCAGGAGTCCCACAAGGTTCCATCATGGGTCCGGTGTTATGGAATGTCATGTACGACGAGTTGTTGAAGTTGAAGTTCCCGGCAGGAGTGGCAATCGTCGGCTTCGCTGACGACATTACACTGCAGTCTACGGTGAATCGATCAAAGAAGTGGAATTGACTACTGCCCACTTGATCGTAGTTGTGAAGGAGCGGATGAGGTCCAGGAAACTGGGTTTTTCTCATCACAAAACTTACAAAATGGTTTTGAACAACCGAGAGTCGGAGCAGCAAGCGTTGATCAGTGTAGGCAATTGTACTATCAATTTGAAGTGCTCCGTCAATCACTAAGGAGTGATGATCAACGATAAGCTAACCGGTGTAGTGGGGTTGATCCGAGCCCGTAGATGGAAAGAGGTTCCCGGCAAAGCATGTCGGCAACATCTGTGCGTTGCCCTCACTTTCAGTAGGTCAAATCATGCCTCGCCTCCCGAGGACAAGGGTAGTGTAGTAAGATTACCAAGCGGTTCAAGATGTTCGTCGCTGCAAGGTTATGCAGTGTGCAAGTGTCCTCAACGGTGCACTAGCCTCCTCTTCGAAGCAATTTCTTCTAGGTGGCCCTAGATACCTAGGGTTTGGCGGCTATGAAAATTGTTTAATGGATCGGGGATGCCTCCTTTGCTGGCCGTTGGAGGTAGTCCCTAACCCCCCACTACCTGAGTCTCCCGCTCATATGTTTGTGTCTAGCCTCTGTCTATCGAAACGTGACTATGATTCTGACATTTGTGGCCAACTGTGGGTGTAGAGCTGTTGGAATTGTCGCTGATAATAAATAATTGTGTAGGGCACTGCATTGTTTTGGCTTTGTATGGGGTTTTGACGTTTCTTGGCCTTGTTTTTAACAAAATTTCTGTAAAAGTGAAAGAGAAGGAGAGAATTTCATGCAGTGCCCTATAAGATGACATTCTTGGAAGCTGCCTTACCGAATCAATCATTGGTTGGTCGTTCTCGTTTAGTCTCTTATTATGCTACGAGCCATGTATTAAGCATGGGAAAATAGGCTACAAGGGGGGAGGGGGTATCAAAAATCGTTCAAAAAATGCTACGTAATTTATGGATGGCCTCTTATAGATAGTAACAATGTTCCTATAAGACGTAAATACTTTTCCCACAATTACTGGTAACCCTATCTCAGCCACCCGCACACGAGCACCGACGGACGGGAGCGCTCCTGTCAAAGTGAAAGCTTTGTGCAAACAATAACAACCACCACCACCGGGGGTCGTCCTCGGCTTTTGTTTCTCCGAACATCAAAGCATGCCAGAGCAAAAACCAACAGCCACAGCTTCCACACTATACCTACATATGCACATGTTTCTGCCCCTTGCTCTACACTGTGCTGGAACGACAGCGAATGACTTCGCTTGACTTGCTCATGCGAAAAGGATGAAGGGTGAATCTTCAAAGGTGGAAAATCATCATTCACCCACACTTACATATGGGGATAGGAAAAGCAAAAGCTGGGACTCCTCGTGCTTCGACTACCATCACCCCGGTTCCCACGGCTTTCCCATCCATCCGGCGATGATGGGTTCCGGCCTACCCAGTTCATCCGCCGCCAATATTAATTATGGACAAGTCTGACCGATTAAATCATATCCGGGGGCCAAACCACCATATCATTAATAATGCACGATAAATGCTCGAGCAAAGCTAAACGGCTGGAAAGCCAGGTACTTACCAATACACAGACAAGGGTGGCCCCGCGTGCTGCTCCGTGAACGGGACTCTTGTGTTCCTTTGCGTCCTCGCGTGGCAAGCTGCTTGAAGGCGACTTTTCGCGAAACCCTATTTTGTATGCTTCGCACAAGGGTTGTTCTTCCACTATCCCGTCCCGCCGATTTTCCACAAGGCTGGCTGACTGACTGTTGCGCGTCTTTCTTGTTGCTTTCCTTGCGGACTTGTGCACTCACACTTTTTCACTTTTGCACCACGGAAAAACTACGGGAATCCAGCGGAGAGATAGCACCATAAAGGAATACGATTTGATAAGGGGATTGATTTTTTCGGGCTCTTCGAGCACTCTATTTCACTATTTCACACCGCACACTAGATTTCCAAAGTACACTTGGATTGTTGCACCTGTCGAACAAACCGAAAGAGGTTATGGATGCTTTGTAAAGCCTACTCGGATCAGAAAACACGACACGCTCGGGGATTAGGGCTTCCTTCGATAACACTGTGGACTAATCTGGTTGGATGAGAGAGGGAGGCAATGGGGTGGTTAGAGGGGGGCAAAATGTCGCCGCTTGTTGCTTGTGTCAAAAGATTTCCGCTTTTCCGCAAGCTCACCAATACAGATGCACGAGCTTGCGCAGGAAGTTGGGTGCTCGTTGCTGGCTGTTGTTGGTGCAATACACGCACACCAACACAGACACGTTGACGGTCAGCCAGCAGCAGTCTACGAACGACGACAGGTGAGTGATAGAATGTCAGTGTTTTTTTTTTCGATTGGAAAACCCTTCACTCAAAGTGTGGAATGAGGGAATGGCCGAAAGCAACCGTATGCTTCTACGGTGAGGAAACACAACAAGTGGCCGATTGAAAAACTTCCAGGGGGTCGTTCCCTTTCACCATGCACAGTAATCACGCAGCACTTCACTTTATGGGGATTATTTGGATCTAACTTCGTTTCACGATTTGTTTATGTTTACAACCATCTGTCAACCTGATGGCAATATGGTGGCGATAACGCAGCGGAAACGCACGCAAAAGCTTGCTCTAGAATCGTGAAAACCTGCACGGGACTCTCCTGCTCCTGTTGATTGACAGTGCGATATGGTGGCACAGTGGGAAAAATAAGAATAAATGCTGAAATAAAACTAGCTTGGTATACAGTTTTTTTTTAATCAAACAGCGAGGTGTCAAAGCACAGAGTTGCACTTGTTCCAAATACAGAAGACGTTCGCTCGGTGCAAACGCTTTAACTGTAAGTCCGGTAAGTGCAACAGTTTTGCAGTTATCATACCGCTATCCGTCAAATTTCTGTCAAAACAGACGACAGCTGCATAGCGATGCACTTTTGAATGCATTTTAGATCACTTTCAGATAACCTGACAAGTCTTTGACGTCTGTCAGTCGTTGCAGTTAACGAATTTCATTCGGTAGGTGAAACGTAGACATGTTGCAGTTATCGAACGTCTACTGTAAAAGTGTATCACACTTTCTCCAACTATTTTCTCTTTGAAAAACTGAGATTTTGCAGATATAGTTCCGACTTGTGTTATACTTTTGAAAAATAGGAAAAACGAACGCATGAATCGATTGGCGAGTGTCTCGTTCTGGTGCAGAATACTAGAAGTGTCTCACTTTTCCCTTTTTCGTTAGAAACATACGTCATACTTGGAAAAAAAAATACATTCAAAAACATCGTCATGAAATCGCAATCATTTAATGTTAATCATGCTGTGTTTGGTCGAGGTATTTCTTCACGGATTCTTTTCAAAGTTTCTTTTGGAGTTCCTTCTAGCCCAGATGTCCCTTTTCAAATTCTTTTTGGAATTTCTACGAGAATTTCTTAAGGAGTTCCACTAAGAATCGGGATTAACAAAGAAATTGGATTATAAAGAAATATTTATTTCTGAGTTTGAACCGAGAGATCCTCTTGAAATTCCCCTAAGAGTTGGTATTCACATTAACCAAGATATTACCTCTAAAATTCCTCCGAAAGTTCTTACGAGATTTTCTTCAGAATTTCCTACAGAACTTTTTTCATAGATTATTTTCTGAAATCACTACTTGAATCCGTTCTGATATATTCCTTCAAGAGTTCCCTCTGGAGCTCCCCCAGTTATTTATCCTGGGATTCCTTCGAAAGTTTTTATGATATTTCATTAGAAGTTCCTTCTGAAATTCTACAAAAAGGGTGATAAGCAGGAACTACCGCGCGATCACACTACTGAGCGCTGCCTGCAAGATACTCTCTCAAATTTTATGCCGCCGTTTATCTTCGATTGTAAGAGAGTTCGTGGGGCAATATCAAGCTGGATTTATGGATGAACGCGCTACAACGGACCAGATGTTCGCCATCCGCCAGGTGTTGCAGAAATGCCGCGAAATCGGCGAAATCGATCGAGAACAGCATGCAGCATTAATCAGTAGGAAAGGTAAGAAGCAAACCCAGACCAGACTCAAGAATGTTTGGCAGCAAGTACCAGAGAAAAGAAAAATATGATTCATTACTTTTTGTTAATATTTTAGTAATAAAAGGCCATAATTGATAAAAATAGTTTGGTGTGCTCTCTTTCAAACTTTTCACTGCAGAATAAAAGTCATAGTTTCACTTTGATAGCTCCGAGATTCTCTTCAGAATCGTAGACCTTCGCCTAAGAAAGGATTCTAACTCTGAATTCAGAAAAATCGAGATAACGAAATAGGCAACTACAATCAGAATCAGGTGAGATAATTTAGTTAATCTTTGTTCTTTGAAGTATTCTTCATCTGCCCGTTTATCATCCCTTCGCTTGTGACAGGTGTCTGACCTAAGTGATCGGGCCGAAATCATTCTCTTTGCTTTGCGACTGAGTCATGCATCCTTGTTATCTTTGCTTTTTTCACTCGACTGGAGCAAGATTCATAATTACCGAAACCTTAGTGCGGTAGCTTGCTGAGTCGCAGTTAAACAGCAATGGTGGCTCCAGAGAGGATAGTTTAAAGTTTCGAATTCGCGGATCATAAACGCGTGGTTGTCGCTTTAAGATCAACCTGTCAAAAGGGAATCTCATCGGGAAACTCGAAGGAGCACCTCATCAAGAATCCAGTTACTTGATGACAAAAGGGTCATTACCACCGGCTATGAAATGACCCAGACGAAAAATGTGACATGGTCTGTTGTGACATAATATGGTTACACCCAAGGTTACACCTCATTTGTGTCAAGTTGGAACGGAAACCAACTACAGGGGAAACCTGGTTCTGTTCGAAATGTCACATGAGGCAAAATGTGATCTTGCATAAGGTGAAGGAACTAGATAAAACAATTGTCTTGGAGAGCAATCTCAAGGAGGAAATACAGGTCAAATATTTCACTGAAAGACTGTGATTACATAACGTCGAGGTACAATATTATACAAGGCGAAAGGCACTGATAAAATTGCCTAGGTTCTGTGGAAAACCGGAGGGAGGTGAACAGCCAAATTGAAGAACCTCGCCAGGCTGAATGAGGAATTAGAAGGAGAAGCGGCAACGTGTGTAGCGAACCTTTGTGATAGGTGCAGCCAATATTCCAAAGAAAATTCAGCGATTGGAGGACACCTTTGGGAAGCCGGAAATTGTCTTCCGACAATTAATGTTCGATTAAATGAAAACACAGAGTAGTTCTCTACGGACACGAGACATGGACGATGCTCGAGGAGGACCTTTAAGCACTCGGAGTTTTCGAGCGACGCGTGCTAAGGACGATCTTCGGCGGCGTGCAGGAAAATGGTGTGTGGTGGAGAAGGATGAACCACGAGCTCACTGCACTCTACGGTGAACCCAACATCCTGAAAGAGGCTAAAGCTGGACGGATACGGTGGGCAGGGCATGTTGCAAGAATGCCGGACAACAACCCTGCAAAGTTGGTGTTTGCTAACCATCCGGTTGGTACAAGAAGGCGTGGAGCGCAGAGAGCACGATGGGCGGACCAGGTGGAGCGTGATCTAGCGAGCGTTGGGCGTGACCGACGTTGGAGAGCTGCAGCTGCAAATCGAGTATTATGGCGGGAAATGGTTGATTCAGTATTATCATGAATTTGATGTTAACTAAACAAATGAAATGAAATGAAATGAACTGAGTAGCGGCAAACCAGCCGACAAAAGATTTCGGAGGATCTTGAAAATCTGGTAAGGTGCCTGTACCAGTTATCGCAGCACCTAAAAAAAACTGTTTCTGCAAAAATAAGAAGAAGACCGACGAATGTAAACAATAAGTTTAATGATTGATTAGTTCTCATACTTTACAGGAAAAATATAAAAACGGAGCCAAAACTACTTTTAATATTTATTACGGCGTGTTCCAATGATAGGAACCCTGTACCAGTTATTTACACATTTGTTAATTTGGGTTCCACTTCGCACTATTTACATGCATTCCTTATGGGATTTGCCATAACTGGTACACTATGGCGAAATAGGGTGGGTGCAAGGAGGCAGACAAGTTAAGGAAATTGATTTATTTCCACCATTATTTGAGCAAATTGTGAAGTTTGAATGATTGCAATCATCTTTTGTGATCGTGATCTGTTGTTTACGAAATTTTTCTTGTTGATTTGTATCTTTAAAGGTTGAAAATCAACTATGGCGAATTTGAGGTACTTTAGCCATAACTAGTACACTTAATCTATCGAATAATAAGGATACTCCAAACAGGAAGTAATATCTCCATGACTACAGGCAAATTGGAGACATAACAAGGAAAATTGATTTAAAAAAACGGCACACGGTCAAAGTAGATAGATTTTAGAAGGTAGCTCTCTACCCAAGTGACCAGTGCGCAATAGAAGAATTTGAATGACCCCTAATTGTAGAGGCGCTAGGTGAGATAAGGAGAAAATCGTTTGTTGACATGAAAAAAATATTTTTCTTCTTCAAAATTAACTAATATCTTGCCTTGGTAGTTGCTATTTTCCATTGGCAATGGCTTCTAATCATCACTCCCGATGCCCACGCCGACAGACACCGGATTGGTAAGCTAACAAAAAAATCGGATGATTGCCCGCCGGAGGAGCAAGAGCTCTTCAAATTAATCACATAAAGTGTTCGTAAGTACGTACCTGATCAAAGCGCATCCCATGTAACAATTCCATTGCTGATTGGTTTAATTTGTTTTTTTTTTTATTTGGGTTTTATTACGGCAATGATCAAAACTCACAGTTTTATGACTACTTCTAAGAAAACCATTGATGAAATCTTTTATAATATACTTGAAAATATCCATAAAGCCAAATTTTAAGAGTAAACAAAACTCTCCGACATGTAAACCTTCTGGCATTCGTTATTACCACAATAAAACTGTTCAAACTCTCAACAGATGGCAATCCGTTCGATTAGTAACGACATCTGTTGGTGGAAAAGCAAAAACTACGACACTGCTAGGTTTATTGTGGTCATCATAAAAGTAAACTTGCTTTTGTTTTATTTACGCTAATTGGTCGTCGCCATATTGAAGAATTAGCTGACGTGAATAGAAAATAGTTGATTTTGCTCAAATAAGCAACGAATTGATAGTTTGACGCCATTTCCAAAGCATGCTCACATAAATAACCTTATTTGTACGATGGTGCAAACATTATCACGCATACGGTACGTTGTGCAAGCAACTAATATTTTGGTTGTGTAAAATTCAATGTGGAAATATGATCGATATTGTCTAAATGTTGGTTGTATTAACCATTTATTTTTCTCCGTGTTAGTTGTATCTTGATTACACAGCGTAACAAAAAATAACTTTTGGTCTGTCTCAAGAGCAAACTTATGTGTCTCCGAAGGATTTTGGGCCGCTGAATCCGAATCCGGACTCAGATTTGCTCCAACACGTCACAATTTTGAGCTATACCTCAATTTAGAGGGCGATTTTGGGCTTTTTTGACTGCAAGCCATTAAGTATGGAAATTTTTTTTTTAAGCAATCAAAAGGTTAATTGGTCAATTAACATCTAAATTAACGACTCATGCAAAAAGATTTGTTTTACCAAATCGAATATGATAGTTATAAGCGATTTATGTTAGGTACAATATTTCCCATACAAGTCAGCCTCCAAAAGTTGCATGCAAGTTTTCATACTAACATAAAATGCTTAAATCTATCAAATTTGATTAGGTAAAACGAAATATTTTGCATGAGTCGTTAATTTAGATGTTAATTGACCAATTAACCTTTTGATTGCTTAAAAAAATATTTCCATGCTTAATGGCTTGCAGTCAAAAAAGCCCAAAATTGCATATTTTGCCCTATAAATTGAGGTATAGTTCAAAATTGTGACGTGCTGGAGCAAATCTGAGCCCGGATTCGGATTCAGCGGCCCAAAATCCTTCGGAGACACATAAGTTTGCTCTTGAGACAGACAAAAAGTAAATTTTTGTTACGCTGTGTAATTGGATCCTTTGCGAACGCACGGATGTTTTCACTATAATCAATGTAAGTCATTATTGTATGTAAATTGATTTTTTTGCAACTATTAATAAACATATTTAACAGCATTGAAGCTGCTCCACAAAAGCTGCTCTCAATAGGTAATCGTCCGTGGCAAAGAAACATCCCCAACTCAAAACCCATCGTAGAAATAATCATAAAGAAGTTCCTGGAAGCTCTGAAGAATGTTATGATATACTCAGCTCAAAATCGACAAAATGCATGGCCACTTACACCCCTTTGATGCTTAGCTCCTCAAATAACAAGGGACCGAATGAAAGTGGTTAAACAGACCGCAAGGGTTATTATCCTGCTCATTTTGCCCTAATTCTCCATTTTTAATGACTTACTAGCTCTAAAGCACTTATGAAACATGGATGCGGTTTGCCTTGGAGAACTTTACTGAAAGAATAGGATGTAGAGAATCGATTAGAAGTGATTGCAGTGATCACTTGAATGTATTTATGCTTATTTTACCCTAGTTCCCCACATATATTGTGTTTTGTGTGAAATTAACTCCATAACTCACAAGAAACTTATGGGTGGTAGGTTAAGAAGTATTTTTTGGAGGATTAAGATACAAAGAATAGAAAAGAAGTGATTGTGGTGACCACGTGAATGTGATTATGCTCATTTTACTCTAATTCCCCACATAAATTGAGTTGAGTATGAAATTAGATACATATATAACTCACAATTAACTTAAGGGTAGTATGCAATTAAGGGTTTCTTTAGTGGATTATGATACAAGAGTTAGAAGAGATTGCAGTGTCCGCGCGAATGGAGTTATGCTCATTTTACCCTAATTCCTCACATATGTTGAGTTTTGTATGATATTAGCTTCATAACTCACAAAGAAATTATGAGTGATATGCTCATAAGAAGGGTATATTTAGTGGATAATGATGCAAGGAATGGATTAAAAATTATTGCAGTGACCGCATGAATGTAATTATGCTCATTTCACCTTAATTCCCTACATATGTTGAGTTTTGTTTGAAATTAGCTGCATAACAGCATACCCCCCTTAAGATTCTTGTGAGTTAAAGAGCTAATTTCATAAAAAAAAAACATAATATATGTGGGGAATCAGGGTTAAATGAGCATCATTACATTCATGCGGTCACTGCAATTAGGATAAAATGAGCATAATTGCATTCGCGCGAATACAGCAATCATTTCCAATCGATTCCTTGTATCACAATCCATTAAAGAACCCCTTCATGACATGCCACCCTTACGTTTCTTATGAGTTATAGAGCTACTTCCATACAAAACACAATATATGTGGGGAATAAGGGTAAAACGAGCATGATCATATCACTGCAATAATTTTTAATCGCTCCCGTGTATCATGATCCACTAAAGAAAAACTTCTTAGCATAACACCCATAATTTCCTTGTTTCATACAAAACTCAACATATGTGGGGAATCAGGGTAAAATGAGCATAACTACATTTGCACGGACACTGTAGTTACTTCCAATCGATTCCTTGTATCATAATCTACAAAACAAACATTCCCTAAGGTTTCTTGTGAATTATATAGCTAATTTTATACAAAACTCAACATATGTGGGGAATTAAGGTGAAATAAGCACAAAAAAGTTCATGCGGAAACTGCAGTAACTTTCAATTGATTCTCTACATCTTAATCCTTGGGAAAAGTCCTTCTAGGCAAACCGCATTCATGTTTCTTAATTGTTTTAGAGCTAGATTCGTTTGAAAGTCAATAAAAATTGGGGAATCATGGCAAAATGAGCAGGATAATGATCCGTGCGGTCTGTTTAACCACATTCACTCGATTCTCCTGACAGTTTTTCCCCCGAAAACCGTTATGTTCTTTAGAAAAACTGGATGCGTTCGTAAGATGCTAAATTTAGTGTCGGTTTGCACTGTTTTTTCCCACTGTGGCAATGTCAGAAACTCGAACCGAGATCAACAGTTGCTACAATGTTGCGTAGTTTCAAGATCAATCGACAGGTTTAAAGGTTTGTTCGTCATTGATGACGTCAAACCCGACATAAACCTATCATTGACCTGTTTTTGTTTTGGTCCAACAGTTATCCGACGTTGGTCCAACAGTGGTCAGACACTCGATAAAAATGACCCGACTTTAATCCGACATCTGATATTTACCCAGTCTGGCGGAATTTTGCTGATTGTTTTGTGTTCCGATTTGCTGATTGTTTTTATTCTTCAACCGCTTAACCTAATTTACAGCTCTTTTGTCCACTATGGCACTGCGTGAGCGATTCCAATTGGCGGCTGCACCTACCCTCCATACAGCGCCTGAATGTATTCTATTCTAATTCTACGTTATCAAACTGGTTGCCTTTACGCTGCTGTCACTTTTCTACCCTGTCCATGCATGAGGATGTTGATGTGTGACTCTTGTTCCTTTTTCAGTTCGATTGGGGGTCCATTTATGAGTTGCCATTAGCCGATATCCAAGTTTCCGTGTCCGCTAGAGCCGAAGCCGTAGCGTGGTCCCATGGCACCCTTGGCAAACATCCAAATTGACGTCCCACGGCAATTGAACATTGTTAATTTGCAAAAGTTTGTAGTTATTCATTTTTTGTCAAAGTTTCTAAGAAAGTTGGACTTTGGTGTTTCCAAGAAACATTTTTTCTCCTAAAAGTATTTGTTATTCGTGTATTTCTTTAGGAATTTTAATGGGAGTCGTTAAAAAAATCAAAAATTTCTATCATACAAGTACAAGTACGATCACATTTTGCATTTCAAGAATCTCACTAAGATCACCACAATAACAAGAAAGGTCATTTCATTTTCCTAACATAAATTATGCATATCCTCCTTTAAGGCTCAAATGAGAATCGCATAATATCCAAAACCTAAAAAAGCACTTATCTCCATAATGACGAAAAAGCGAACCAAACCAGGGTGTCCGATTGTCATAATTGGCTAAATGAACAATCGGAAATTCTTATTATCTTAGATTTGGGGATCATTTTGGGAAAAAAGTGCTTGTTTAGATCTGGAACATTTGCCATTCTCAATTGAGCCTTAAGAAATCGTACAGTATTTGATTATTTTTACTGGATTTTTTGTTCAACTTAATTTTGTTTTCAAAAATACTCAGATGAGTTTCAGTGGATTTCAGGAATGCTCAAACGATCTATTTAACCAATTATCGGTGAATAATTCAATTGGTCTTACCAGCATTATCCAATAACTCTACCAAAGATTTCTTCCGAAGTTTAATCAAAATGTTTCCCAGAAGATCTGTAAGAAAATTCTCTGTAATTATTAGACGAACCATGGACTCCATTCCTCCATACCAGGATGAATTCCTAAAGAAATCTCTACATGATTTTTTGTTGGAATCTCTGGAAGAATTTCTGCTGGAATCACTGAATGCAATTATGCAAGAATGTCTGCAGTAATACCTGGTCAAAATCCAGGAGAAATATCAGAAAGAATTTCCAATTCAGAGAGTAATTCTTGCAGGAATTTCTGGAGTAGTTCGTAAAAAAATGCCTGGAAGAATTTCTGAATCAATCCCTGATAAAGCTTCTTAATTATTTTCCCGACGATTTAAAAAAAAAATCTTCAGCTGATTTTATTAAGCAATCTCTTCAAAAATTTCTGAAGGAATTCCAAATTTAAGGTTTTTTGGAGGAATTTATGAAGAAATTCATGAAAGATTTTCTAAAGAAATTGTAGCAGAAATTTATAGAGAAATTTTTAGATAACATGGTACAATTTCGAAAGAAGTCTAAGCGAAGTGAGAGATCTTTTCTTTCCGATGAAATCTATAGAAGGCTTTCAGAAGGAAACTTTGGTCGAATTTCTAAAGAAACGTTCAGAAGGTTTACTAAAAAAAATCTGGAAGAATTTCTTGAGGAATTCTTCTAGGCAAGATTACTGCGATTACTGAAGCAATCTGTGTAGAATTTCCATGGTGGAATTACTTAGGAAATCTATAGAAGGATTTCTATTCATGCATATTTTTTTGTTAGAATCTCTATAAGAATTTCCAAAGAAAACACTGGCATGTTTCCAAAGAAATTCATTGAAGATTTCCAGAAGAAACACAGGAAAAAAAATTGTGCAGTAGACGTATTGCGAAAGAGAAGTATCAACCCATACAGGAACTTTTGAAGGAATCTGTAGAGGAATATCTGAAGGTATATTTGAAGTAAATTTCCAAATTTATAACTGCAAGGTTTTTTTTTTTTGAAAAAATAAATGCATAAATTTCTTAAGCAAACTGTGGATCAAATAATCAATAGAATCCTTAGAGAAATATCGGGAGGAATCCTTTGGCTTATTTCTGAACAAATTCCTTCTTGAAAGCCTTCCTAGAGGAATTTCTAAAGGAATCCTTCAATAAATTTCGAGAGGAATCTCTAGAAGCATTTTTGATTTAATTTTTTTTCCAAGAATCCCTGAAGGAGTTTCTGTGAGAATTGCTGGGAGATTCTTTTTGTAAATGTTTCACAAAAATTTCAAGGGGAATTTCTGAAAAAAAAAATTCTGAAAGAAACCATTAAAATGTACTGGTTAAATTTATGACGTAATTCCTGGATTTATTTTTTGGAATGAAAATTAAAAGAACTCACTGAAAGTTTTTTTTTCTGTGAATACGACTCAATGAAAATTGAGAGAGCATCATCAGAATATTTTTGATTTAAAATATTTTTCATCTAAACTGTTAAATACATGGTAAAATATTTCAATGAATGCGATGTTTCAGAAATAACCTCAAAAAATTCCCCAGTGAGAATATTTAAGAATATTCAGAAAAAAAATAACATCATGGTAGGTATTTAAAATATTAAAGAAAAATCTGAATTTTTGAGAATACGGAAGAACGTAAAAACACACACCAATCTTAGATACTGTAAATAATGAAATCTTGATACCTTTCAAGAAAACAAGTACATCATCCTGTTTCCTTCTAGCCGTAGGCCTTTTCGACGCCCGTCTGAGGCTGGCGTCCTTGGCGGCTTTGAAGCAACTAATATTTTGCTTGTACAAAATTCAATGAGGAAATATGATCGATACTGGCTAAATTTTAATTGTATTTACCATTTATTTTTCTCCGTGTTACTTGTTTTTTGATTATCCATTATTTGTGTTAAAATGTTGTTGACTATTTTATAAATATGCCAAACTGAGACATAAGGCAATCCATGACGACTTTTCGCGATGGGGGTGACCAGTCTTGTAAATATTCGACACTTTTCACTACCTTCATTTCGTTTCCGCAGTCGAGTGTCAGCTTGCTTTGTTACATTCGTGCGCTACCGTTACCTTTTACACACAACACGAGCGGTGGAACGAAGTTCAATAAACATAAGAAAGCGTCAAATCAATATCGTCTGACACGGGATGGCATTTGTCTAATTCAAGCTTTTCGCTTAGATTTGCAGTCAATTCCGATTATGAATGTTAGTATTAGTTTATTCTTGCATGTTGCATTGAATACGACACACTTTTGGCCCACACAGCTCTTATTATGGAAGAAGACAGGAATAACAAAAGCCGAACCGTCTCCCGAAGACGCTGTCGTGGTGAAGTGCATTCGTTTGACATTTTTGTTTCGTACAGTAGTTTCCCAGACAACCAATTCATCGTAAAACGAAGTTTCCTCCTCTCCTCTTCTTGGCGTAACGTCCTCACTGGGACAAAGCCTGCTTCTCAGCTTAGTGTTCTATGAGCACTTCCACAGTTATTAACTGAGAGCTTCCTCTGCCAATGACCATTTTGCATGTGTATATCGTGTGGCAGGCACGAAGATACTCTATGCCCAAGGAAGTCAAGGAAATTTCCTTTACGAAAAGATCCTGGACCGACCGGGAATCGAACCCGTCACCCTCAGCATGGTCATGCTGAATACCCGTGCGTTTACCGCCTCGGCTATATGGGCCCCCCGAAGTTTACGACCATCTTATACGTGCAACTAAACGTAAAAGTTTCATCGCATAAAACGCTGCGAATATGCTCTATACATGCAAAAGTGGAGGCGATATGCGTGCATTGACGGAAGAAAGATAGCGCTAAGTGAGTTGAAACGATATCTTCTGCGATTATCGATGATAGTACACATTGCGACGTAATTAATCATATTATGCGAGTTATTTTAATAAAATAAATAAAAAACAACTCACATTGCCCCCGGTGTCAAACTTATTACTTCTGGATTAGCTGCCGGTGCCTTATACTTAACACCACACAATTCTTGCGAAATAGGTTGATACATTGCGATGCCATTCTAACTCATCTCAATGCCTTCTAAAATAAAACTGACTCATCTGTGGTGTCCAAATACGGGGTAGTTTGGCAAACAATGCGAACCTGAACGTGAAATTCTGCATTTTTTTACAAGTGCTAGCTCAAAACACTTCGAAACTTATACATCAGGGCCACTTAAACAGTTGTAATGATTTAATTTTACCACAAACGGTTCACTACCGAATGATTTTTCATTTTCTCGCTACGGATCCACAGTCCAACCACAATCAGACAGCAACTTTTTCAAAGTTATCACATTTCAAATCACATTATTAACGCATAACGTATAGATATGTAAACAAACTTGCTTGTACATTTATGCGAGTTAATCAACACATTAATGCAAGAAGAGCTGTCATAACAAAATAAAGTTCGCATAACCATGCAAATTGCGAATTAGAATGTTATGTTATGAGTTTGCTCGTGTTATTATGCGATTCAGTTAGGTTCATCGTAAACAACCATTAATATGCCGGGTTTTCCGATGAATTTCGCACTTTTGTTGCACTTGGTGTTTACATATATGTGATTGTGAGGTATGTTAGTGATAATGTGATAAAATCTATGCATTTTTTTGCGAGTTCTGGTTGTCTGGGCTTGTGTGGCGAATGTCGAAGACAAAGGAGACCGAATATCGACGAAAAGGTTCAAAATTTAATGAATGTGATCTCTAACAAGACTGGGGGTGACAGCCAAAAATGTAAACACTTGTAAGTACTTAACAAAGTTTCGTCAAGTGTCGTCGGTGCTTACCAAATTCCTTTGTGCTCAACTGTCCCCCGATCATCGGATGTCAAAAATACATGCGCGTTGCGTTGCGTGGTAACGTAGTAATTCGTAGATTGCATACTGAAAGTTGTCATGTTAAAACTTTAATACTCCTATTCTAATTGCTTATGAAATGCTATTTGGGAAGGAACAGCTATCCAATTAGAGATTGAAGTAAAAAAGACGTTTTCATTTCTATTGCCGGCCACGCCCATCTTCTCCGTTACGAGGATAGGAAAGGATGTGATGATATGACACCTACTTTATGAAAGGCCAGCGACTCACCGGCGCCCCATAACTGTCAAGGAGTTGGATATTTGGAATGGGTTGATTTGGGATTCACTATAAGCGAGCGATGCGACAAGATTCAAATTGTGTGAGTGTATTTGAATAGTTCATGTAGATGTATTGATGTAAGTGTAAGTGTTTTAATATGTTTAAATACCAACGTTGGGAGTGACGTAGCTAAAAGGTTTTGTCACTCCTTGGGCCATTTTTCTCCAGGGATGTGGCAAAGGCATTTACACTGTGTCCTCATCGGATGTCAAAAATACATGGTAAACAAAAAGAAATCAGCTGATCGCATCTGTCTCATGGATTGCCTTATAGAATTTTTGCAACTCGGTACCAAGCTCGGTACTCTAAATTTGTTTTTTTTTATGTACTTGCCGTTTCAGTTACTTTTTCCCACTCAACCAATCAGTTGCATTATATTGTATAATGCAACTCGTTTCGGCTGCATTATGAATCAAAATGGAGTTATTTGATCAACAAATTTGTGTTTCCATCGTATAAGAGCTTGGAAATCTGTGACGATTACAGCACGGCTTACTTGATTCAAATTTTGTGTATGGAGCACGTAGGAACCCTCCCGAAAGCACGATGATTTTGATGGAACGATTGGTTTCCAGTGAATATATTTGTCATTACAAAAAAAAATGTATGCAATTCGATGCATCTATTTTTACAGAACTCGTCATATTTATCAAACTCGACAAGCCTCGTTGAATAAATGGACGACTCGTGCTATAAAAATCTTCATTTTGCAACTCGTCGCATAAATAACTATTATTGTCATTCCACCATGACTTCGTTATTTCCCCACTGTGCATCGTATAACACTGCTTCCACTAACACACCCACGCCGCCTAACTAGATTTGCTTTTGTTCACGATTAGATTATACCTACACAGAGCGAACACCTCTGACAAGGGGGTGGTAGATTTTCCTCCCGCTCTCCAACTCTCGCGCTAAGGTATCCTTCCGTGCACTGGATGCTAATTAGACTTCGCCTTTTGATATGTGATTTGTGTCACTCGTTTTTTTTTCCTAGCAGATCTATTTTTAAAACAGCTGCACACTAGCTCTGAAACCTCGGGGCGACACCGTCGCTTCCTGATCCGGGTTGCTGGTCGCAAAACACCGCAAAAAACTGTCTATCCCCGGAAAACAAAGACACACCACTCGAAGCCTACTGTGCTACCGTGTAGAACAGCTTTTGTATTCCGTCGCCTATACTAGAGACACAACCTCGCACGGCACAAAACTACCACGTAAACGGGGACAAAACGCGCACAATTAATAGCACACCGCGGGAAAATCTATTGTAATCGAGGGCCTTATCGCTACACAGGAGCAAAACGTTGTTTTTCTTTTCGGGGGCTTCTGCTGCTGCTGGCTAGTGCCTACACAAGAGCTTCGCTTTTGACAGATGTGTCGTCTCCTACGTCGCCGCGATGTTGTCGTCAACTTCGCCACTTCCCTTTCCGCCTCCCGCACAGTGTTCCACACAGAAGTTCGAGTTGCCAAAAGATTTCCAGTGCGAAAAACCTCTTCAGAGCTCACCAATACACAGCCTCTGCATGCCCAAAGCTCGCAGCGCGGTTACTGCGATGCGAACGCCTACTACAACGATAAGGCTTGCTCTCAGCAGGTGTTGTTTTGGTCACGTTTTCCTCCCTGTGCGATGGAAGCGAGCCTGACCGCCTGCTTGACAGCGCGAACGACGAGGGTTCTGTGCTAGTGTGAGTGCTTTTCCTGTGAAGGATTTTCCGGCGGGACTTGCACACAAAACGCAGTAAGTGATGATTGCTTTCAGTGAGCATAATTTACATGTTGTACTTTTGCGCCACACACATGGATTTTAATAATCAAACTGTACGATTGTGAATAAAACCTACTTTGGCGACTACTTTTACCCGCAGTCAAAGATACGCACGAGATAGTCGTACATGTTATTTTGGTAGTGAAGTTTTACATTGTTTCGATTATCAGCCAGCAATTACACATAATTTACAATTGACTTTCATCAATCACTTCGTTTTCAACGGCAGGAATCTCACATACGTTTTCGATTCGAGCAGTTGGTAGCATACTAGGATAGGATAGAGCACCATTCGCCTCCACCTCCTTTTTTGCTGGTATACCATTGCTATAGCATTGCAAAGGGTGAAATGAAAAGTCGTGCACTTTTTCGGAGAGACGTGATCCTCTCCAAACGTAAGTGAGCGTGGAGCAGGAAAATGAGAGTGTTTGCTTGCATTATGTTGCTCTCTCACAGTTGGTATCCGACATAGGATTTCTGCCACCAACTAGTAGGTACAGCAGCGCTCCTGGTGGTGACCTGAGTGTCGCGGACTGACTCAATATGCTCTCTCATCGGGAGCCAAACATCGGGAGCCAAACATTGAAGATGGAGGTTATGTTAAACCTTGTTGAACCTGTGTGATTGATTGAAGAGTATTGTTATCTAGGTGCTGCGGATATAATCAAAACTGTTGTCACGATATCTCTATCTACCGCTGCCAAGCCGTTGGAAAGCGAGGAGAAGGATAAACATTGTTTTGAGCCTATTTTAGCTAATTTTGTAACAACTATCCATCAAAATTTCCATCGCGAATGGAAAATAATAAACTTTGAACACGAGCACAAAATCGGAATAATGGTGGATTGATCATGTTTACCATTTCCGAACAGCGTCGCGACGGCGTGTTTGACAACCGCGCTGAGAGAGGTGGTTGCAAGAAAATTGAACGCTCGTGCGTGTTTACAAGCTGTGTGCCGGGAGTGTGTAGGTGTGTGTTAGCTAGCTTGAAAAATAAAACCGCTTCTATTCGCACCACCTAGGTGGTGACTAGATCAATGGAAATGATTTGCTTGCTAGGTAAACGATGAGCGCACGTGTTGTTCGGCGATGCATTTCCGGAGAATACCGTGATGGAACTTGCGATAGGTACATATATGTAATGAAGAGCTCTTGAAAAGTTGAATTTACTTATCATATCGCAGCATATACAATTGTATGTGCATTGTCCGAATCGAATCGGAGTCGAATCGAATGGATAACATAGTGGGTGATACCTGGGACCTCTGGCTGACCCGCAATTTCTGTTAAAGTGATCATTTCTGACATTCTATTTATTGCATCCAGAAAAAGAGCTGGAAACGCTCCAAGACAATTAAAAAGCATTCCATAAAAATGAACATATGTTTCATGGAAATGTACAATGGAAAGATCGTAGAGTGCTGTGTAAAATGACGTATTTGGTGTGCATTCGGAAGCCGAACATTCGCGTATGAGTGGAAAGGCAAATGTGATTCCGCTGGCGCGTGGCTCGTGTGGGGATTTCAAAGGAAGATGCAGCTCTATAGGGCACTGCATGAAATCCTCTCCTTCCCTTTCACTAGAAATTTTTTAAACAACAAGGCGAAGAAACATCAAAATCCCATACAAAATCATAACAATGCAGTGCCCTTTTGCGTTACTTCAATTGTGAGCTACGCTGGCATGTTGGCGATAAGTGACTGCCGCAGGTTCACAACTTGTTGACCTACTGATTTCTATATAACGAAAAGAATCAGTTCCGGTGGCCTATGGTGTCGAGCTTCCGTCGTTTGAAATGAAGACATGGCTCTAAGCAGTAGAAGCAATGTGGATTTTGGTGTTTATTCGTGTACGTTGTGAGTTCCTGTGCAAGGCAATAGCATCCAGATGACGATGCAGCGTTAGCAACTTGTAATGAGTTTGACCCGATTTTTTTGACGATTTTTTCCAATGAGGTTTATTCTGTATTATAATCCCTTGGCATATCGGGCATATCTCATAACGCAGGTAGATCGTTTCATAATAATTCGTTACAACATAAGATCTACGGGCACGGTAAATGCTGGGTATGCTGCGCAATTCAGATCCCATTGTGATCCATTAGCCTCTGCCCAGCAACTCCTATCCCTACCTCCTCGCGGTACCGGCCGGAAACTATGAGCAACAAGATCGGGTAACCAACCCCGGTGGGAACTTTGGTCGTAGGTTGACAGGGAAGGGGGGGTTTGTTTCGGCAAACCTGAGCGTCTGTTCTCCAGGAGGAGCGGCTCACAACAGCGTCTGATCCCCATGTTAGGGGCGACTGATCTACGTCCGAGTGCCAGGGAAGCACTCTAAGCTCAACTGTGCACTATGGTCCTCCGGAAAGTAGGAGGTTGGTGTCAGGCCCTACGAGCCAGCCGTAAAAAACCATTGTAACGGAAAATCAGCAACAGAATAATACGAACCGAGACCAACGGCAACGACCCCAGCGAACAAAAAGGACATGCGATTGGAAACTCGGTACGTGGAACTGCCCATCTCTCAACTTCATTGGGAGCACCCGCATACTCGCCGATCTACTGAAGGACCGCGGGTTCGGCATCGTAGCGCTGCAGGAGGTGTGTTGGACAGGATCCATGGTGCGAATGTTTAGAGGTAATCATACCATCTACCAGAGCTGCGGCAACACACGCGAGCTGGGAACAGCTTTCATCGTGATGGGTGATATGCAGAGGCGCGTGATCGGTTGGTGGCCGATCGACGAAAGAATGTGCAGGTTGAGGATCAAAGGCCGATTCTTCAACTTCAACATAATAAACGTGCACAGCCCACACTCCGGAAGTACTGATGATGACAAGGACGCATTTTACGCGCAGCTCGAACGCGAGTACGATTGCTGCCCAAGCCTCGACGTCAAGATCATCATAGAAGATTTGAACACTCAGGTAGGCCAGGAGGAGGAATTCAGACCGACTATCGGTAAGTTCAGCGCCCACCAGCAGACGAACGAAAACGGCCTACGACTCATTGATTTCGCCGCCTCCAAAAATATGGCCATACGTAGCACCTTTTTCCAACACAGCCTCCCTTATCGTTACACCTGGAGATCACCACAGCAGACGGAATCTCAAATCGACCACGTTGTGATTGACGGACGGCACTTCTCCGACATTATCGACGTCAGGGCCTATCGTGGCGCCAACATCGACTCCGACCACTATCTGGTGATGGTCAAACTGCGCCCAAAACTCTCCGTCATCAACAATGTACGATACCGGCGACCGCCACGGTACAACCTAGAGCGACTGAAGCAATCGGATGTCGCCTTAGCATACGCGCAGAATCTCGAGGCCGCGTTGCCAGACGAGGGCGAGCTCGATGAGGCCCCTCTAGAGGACTGCTGGAGTACAGTGCAAGCAGCCATCAACGATGCAGCCGAGAGCACCATCGGGTACATGGAAAGGAATCGACGGAACGAATGGTTCGACGAAGAGTGCAGAACGGTTTTGGCGGAGAAGAATGCAGCGAGGGCGGTAATGCTGCAGCAAGGGACTCGACAGAACGTGGAACGTTATAAACAGAAGCGAAAACAGCAGACCCGCCTCTTTCGGGAGAAAAAGCGCCGCCTGGAAGAAGCGGAGTGTGAAGAAATGGAACTGCTGTGCCGTTCCCAAGAAACACGGAAGTTCTATCAGAAGCTCAACGCATCCCGCAACGGCTTCGTGCCGCGAGCCGAAATATGCAGGGATAAAGACGGAGGCCTCTTGACGGACGGACGTGAGGTGATCGAAAGGTGGAAGCAGCACTTCGATCAGCACCTGAACGGCGTGGAGAACGTAGGCACGGGAGCACACGGCAACGGAGGAAACGATGACGCCAGTGCAGCGGAGGACGGAAATTAACCAACTCCCACGCTGAGGGAAGTTAAGGATGCCATTCACCAGCTCAAAACCAATAAAGTATCTGGTAAGAATGGTATCGCAGCTGAACTCATCAAGATGGGCCCAGAAAAGTTGGCCACTTGTCTGCATCGGCTGATAGTCAGGATCTGGGAAACCGAACAGCTACCGGAGGAGTGACATGAAGGGGTAATCTTCCCCATTCACAAGAAAGGCGACCATTTGGAATGTGAGAACTTCAGAGCGATCACTATTTTGAATGCTGCCTTTAAAGTGCTATCCCAGATCATCTTCCGTCGTCCGTCACCTAAAACGAATGAGTTCGTGGGAAGTTATCAAGCCGGTTTCATCGACGGCTGGTCGACAACGGATCAGATCTTCACCGTACGGCAAATCCTCCAGAAATGCCGTGAATACCAGGTCCCAACGCATCCACTGTTCGTCGACTTCAAAGCGGCATACGACAGTATCGACCGCGCAGAGCTATGTGTGCTATGTGGTCCTGCCGACCGAAGGAAGCATTTCCCTCCCCGTATTGAATAGTTCTAAAGATCAATGATCACCATTGATCTAAGAAAGACCCTTTATTTCCCCATGGTGCTCCACGTAATTAGTGGATTACATCAGATGTGGATTTCACGGTCATGTTTATAGACCGACGCCGGTTAACTAGAAACAAGCGATGTAAGCAGAGAGAATGCTTACTGCTTGCTGCTGGTTGACGCGGTGATGTAACGTTCTCGCTCCAATGCCGGAGAAATGTTTTCCTTTTAATTTTTGTTTGTCGCCCGGGAGCGCTGACTGAACCCCAACAAGGTCTCAGTCACGTGGCCGAACTAACAAAGCCAGAGTGGACGACGCTCGGTTTGGCCAAAGATGTCCGATTAACAAGATGGCCATGTGACGGCATGCGCCGAACAAATCGCAGGAAACACATCTTTTTTGTGACGGTGCTGCCACAGTGGGGAAGAATATAGAACTAGTAGGCAATTTTCCCTAGATTTTCAGATGCATACTACGATTGTTTTTGACAGCTCTTGTTTATTTATCATTTGTGTGTGGAGCTCTGGAGAATCATTTCGTCGCTTTTTTAGCGGAGGCGCAGCTACTTACTGGTCTTTAGGCGGACTGATTTCTACCTACGTAATAGATGACATTACGCATGTCTAGTGCACCTGATGAGAAACACCAGCTGATTTTTTTGCTTTTAGTTTGCTGCTAATACACAATTTGTGCTTTCTATCTGGCAGATAGCGGGTGTGCGGAAGCCGAAAGAACCATAACGAACGACCAATAATCGTCGCAACCAAAAGATGCCGAACGCTAAGAAACATATAGGGAAAAGTTAAGAATTGTATGCCAAAAATCCACGTCGATTCTTCATACATACTGTTTTGTAAGACATACGAAAAGACACAGCCAGTTTTATTTAATTCTAAATAAAACAAATTTTCAATCAGGTAACAGTTGCAACTGGTCTTAATATCCCAAAAAAAAAAAAATTGGTGGTTCCATTTATATTTGAAAGGAAATACTTCATTTGGTAAGGAGCAGTTCATAAACTACGTAGACGTAATTTTGGGTATCTCAAACCACCCTCCCCCCTCGTAGACTTTGGCCAATATAAAGTTTTCGAAATTGGTATGGACCGTAGTATTTGGCCACTCTCCACTCCCTCCTATAGTCTACGTAGTTTATGGACATATACTGTCTTTTGTGCATATCTGTCCCATGTTGTAAATATTGAATTAACTTTAAAAGGTTTCATGGCGTGGCAATATATGACTTGCTATAAAAGCAACATAACACAGATATGCTTGGTAGAGCATCACAATAGCGAAGAAACTTGACCAATAATGCGTGTAAAAACTAGGAATAGCTATGGATTATATTAAACGAAATAAAGATATGAGATACAAATAATGAACGATGATTTGATAAGAGTGTAAAGGTCTTTTAATTTTTTGTAAACTAGTTTATAAACGAATAACTAAAGAACAACATAACAACAACAACAAAAAATAACATAAACAATGAAATCTAAATTTAAATTATTATGCGATACATGAAGGACGATTAATGTTGAGTTTCTTGGCCTTTGCAGTTTTCTTCGATGCCTTCTTCTGATCGTTCATGCTTTTAAAAGTACTGTTCATTTCTGTTAGCCGACATCCCATTAACATATTCAAATAACGATCAGTAATCTTAGCTGCACATTTTGGACACAATGCACTGAAAAGAAGGCTATCGTCGTTTTCTGCTTCTGCGGAATCAGCGTTGTCAGCATCCTTCGAAATATGAAATTTTTCATCAATCAACTTCTTCAGTTCAGCTTTAACTCCTATTGGGCTTTGCTTCAATAGCATGTCGAACTTCTCACCAAATATGTGGCATACTTCCTTGAAGTATTGGAAGATTGTATTTCCTGGTGTAACGATTTTAGAGGTCGGTGTGTATTTTTTTGATTCGGCAAGGAACGTCACATCTTCTGTTACCTTTTCCTCCAGTTTTCTCAAGCGATCTAAACAGTCCTTGTGGTTGATTGTACTGCACGCCCATCCGGTCGTCCAGTAGATGCTGGAAAGTTCATTCAGATCGTCTACTTGCTCCACTTCAACTCCATTGCATTCTTCTGAATCCGATGAACGCTTATACTGGCCGTTAACGAAGCCTATATTCTTGATTTCATTGTCATTGACAATAAACTTGCTCAAATCAGCTTCTACATTACCAACTTTTCCAGGAATCATGATTTGGTTAATAACTGCTGATTTGTAAGCGGACATAAATTGTGCGGCATCAGGATGGTTGTTGTTCACATTCTTCCATCGAATCGTTGAGAAAAAATGTTCCAGGCAGTCTTGCGATAAATTCCGTGTCCTTAAGAAAGTGAAATTGTACTTCGTTTGGAGTTCTTCCCAGAGCATGATGACAGCAGAAATATACAGCAACCATCCTTCAATGCAGTACGGTTTTCTTGATTGTTTCACTAGAGGCTTGAATTTTGATTCCTGTATAATTTTTAATATTAATTAATAACTATTACCTTGCATATTTGGTTACACTCAGAGCTTTATTTAACCCTCTAATACCCAAATTTTTGATTTTGATCTAAATATCATTTTTCGTCATCTAAAATCGATTTAAACATGTTTTGGAAGATGATTCTTTTTAATTCTCGATTTTGTGATTTTCGGGTTTTGATTTTTCTAATTTTTATTTTTGAACATCCAAACACTTTTATATTTTTCCTTGAAGCCTCTTTGGGATACCGATTTTTTGAGACGAAAACATTTTGAGATTTTAGGATTATTGTTGGAATATTTTTATTTTAAAATTTTTTCAATGAAAATTTTATTTTTCGTGTAATTTTAAGGAAAGTAATTTTAGAGTGTATTCGACTCCCTTAAACTATTCTACTATGATAGAATGATTTGGGAAAAATCTAAAATATGTTAATTTTAGCGATTCAATACAAAATAATCAATGATTTCTTAAAGGTGACTAAAACATCATTTTTTCAATGATTTTTCAAAAATGTAAATACGCTTTAGAAGACACCAAAAACCATTTTAAGATATACAAAACAGTCCTAAATATCACCCAAAAATATAAAAAAATTGATTGTCCACGAAACAAAAATTACAAAAATTCTCAAACTATACCCCGTCTAAAGGCGGGGTTGGGTATTAGAGGGTTAATAGTTATATTGTGTATTCGATTTCAAATTCTGTTTTAGAAATAAGAACTTACGCTTTTCACATTAGAACAGTTTTTATCAATGAAATACAAAGACTTGAGCGATTTCTTCATTTCTTGCATTACTTTTATGTGGTTACTCTTAGCCTGAATGGGTCTTTTGAGTTCCTGAACGAGATGCAATATGAATATTTATCTGTAATTATGAAATAGCTACATAAATTACTATAATTACCTTAGTTTCATTGAAAGTAGATGAATTAGCTATGTCGAAAAGTTGATCAAATTCCTCGCAATATTTGGCGGTATTGAGGGCATCGGCTGAAAGCTTTCCAGTGTGTACGTAAGAACGCAAACCGGCAGCTACGGACTGGCTCAATGTCTGGGCTGCTAATCCAACATTCATTTCAGCAAACTGGGCTAGTTTAATATGCTTATACTTCAAGCCAGGGACTGATCTTGGATGGGTTTTTACATCTTCCCAATACAGATCCACGACAGGGTTGTTAACGTTAATCAACGATTAACGGCGTTACGTTAACTCGTTAACGTTAATTGTAACGATTAACGTTTTTTGCGTTGATTTTTCAGGATCGTTGATCAACGTTAACGTTAACGCTGAGCGTTGAATTAACGTTAACGACTCCGTTGATTTTTACGTTAATTGTGCAATTTGACCGAAACTGACAGGCACAAAGCTTCTCTCGAGGTCGAGGAAATTTTCTTTACAAAAATCCCGGACTCATCGGAAATGTTTGGAGATGTTTTACTTTCAACTGCATTCTTGAAAAGCAAAAATATTGTTGAATAAAATTCCTAGAGAGCATGATGAAATCGGCAAAAATGTGGGCTAATTTCTGTTGAATTTGCTAGCACTGTTGATATTTATTTTTGTTTCTAAAAAATCATGACATTGACATTCACAAGGAATTTCGAAAATATTTGCCTTCTAGGTCAAATTTAAGAATTCTTCAAATTGTGTTTATTTTTAGTAGTTACAATAAGCAACGTCATATTATGCATTTATTTTGACCAGTCATAAGCTCCCGTGCACCATTATTGCTAACCCAACATTATATGTGGCAACTCTTTAAGCGACTCTTTGGAACTATGCCTAGTGCGCGAGGAGTTATTTGTCCACTAATGTGGGCGCTATCAAATGCGTAACGAGTCGGTTGACGATATTACAGCGTGCCTGGTCAGTTTAAAAGCATAATTGATGGGCGTATTGTGAAACAATTGCAATAAACACAAACTATAGAGAATGACCTCTTTAAATACTCACCGATGAAAAATACTCAATGGTCATCATTTCCATGGTAGGTAACACGACGTCTCAGGGAAGGTTCATTTATTATGTCCATAATTTTACTGGATTTCTAGACCCCCCTCCCCCCTCTGTCACGTTATTTCCCTATGGTCCACTGCACGAATTTATACTGGCCTGCTTACCCTCACACGAAATTTGACGTTTGAGCGGTGTCGGCACCTCTCAAACGTCAAATTTTCTGGGGGGGTAAGCAGGCCAGCATGAAATCGTGCAGTGGAACATACCTTCTACACGTACTGTCACACTTTCCTAGACCCCCCCTCTGTTGGACGTAATTTTTGAACGTTCCCTCACTTTGTACTCCATCATGTTTTTCTAAATATTAGAATATTGGGGTTGAAACAAAACTTCCACCGATGTATGGTTTTTCTTCGAAGTCCCAATCGTCCCAATAGGTAATGGTCCTATTCACTCTGGAATTTGTGGAGAAACGGGTTTCTTCATTTTGAATCTTGCATTACAACCAACTTAAACTGCTTGAATTTCTTGTTTAGTTAGATGTCCACCTGGTCCACTTCACAAACCAAACTTTGTTTTTGAGATACGCGATTGTGTTACCAAAAGTCAGTAGCTGTGTTGGTAAAATCACCAAACGTCTTTGGTGAGTAGTTTTGATGAGTTGCACTGTCAATTTTTTGTTGCGCGTGATTAATTCAAATGTTGCATGCTTGGATGGAAAATCAAGGTAACCCATTTTTGAAAAGTAGCAAAACAAACGTCAAAGATTTGGATGTTTCACGGATGTTATTGTAATTCTTCCTGCACTGAGGCAAAAATTTCTTAAGAAATTCATTACAGCAGTCTTATGAAAAATCTCATAAGAAGGCTCTTATGAAAATCATCAGTTATCTTATGAAACGTTGATCTGGAAAAACCAAACTTATTATTGCACTCCAACCATTCCAACTTTCGAAGCGTCGATGGGCGCATGAGTAAAGCACGCGTTCTCCGATCTCGACGTCCCTGGTTGGAATCCAGGTAGCGATTTTGTTTTATATTGCGCAAAAATATTTCATAAGACGTCTTATGAAATGATATCATAAGAATTTCTTATGGAAATCAAAACTTTTTCTTATGTCGAAATTTCATAAGACAAACTTATGACCTTCTTAAGATCAGTTTTCTCAGTGTGGTAATTCAGCCAAGTATCCTTTCAGCTCAATTTCAGCTGATTTTAATAGGAATTCCCTTTGGGATTTTCTCTTCGGTTTTGGTAAGATATTTCCACTAGGGATTCCGCAGGAAATTCCCTCTAGAGATTCTGCCAAGAGTTTCCTCTGGAGATTTGACTGGGAATTTCCTCGAGATTCCTCCGGGAATTCTGTCATGGGATTTTGTTTGGAGGATCCCGCTGGGATCTCCCTCTTGAGATTCCATCTGAAATCCTCTCGGAAGGTTCAGCCAGGAATTCCATCTGTAAATTCCAACAGAAATTCCCTCTGAAGATTCGGGAAAGAATTCTCTCTGAAGGTTCCGCCAGGAAATCTGTCTGGAGACTCCGTCAAGAATTCCGTCTTGAGATTTTAACAGGATTTCCCTTTAGAACAGGAATTCCCTTTGGGGATTCGGCAAAGAATTCTCTCTGACGATTCCGCCATGTTTTCCTCTGGAGATTCCGTTAAGAGCTTCTTATGAGGAACCGGTAACTCATTCCTGGCATTCCTCTGGTAATACCTTCTTGGGATTCCACCGGGAATCCCATCTGAGTATTCCGCCGGGAATTACATAGAGGAACTCCAGCCAAATCCATCTGGGACTTCGCCGGGGATTCTGTCAGGGGCTTTCGCCAGAATTTCCCTTTACAAATACAGTCAGGAATTTCCTTTGCAGACTCCGCCAGAAATTCTTTGGTGTAATGAGTTCCTTTTGTGGATTCCATAGAAGCTCCTTTTGAAGATTCCACCAGGAATTCCTCATGGTGATTCCAACTGGGACTCGTTTTGAGGTTTCCGCCAGGAATTTCCTTTGGAGATTCCTCCAGGATACCTTTTTGGGAATTCCGTAAAATGTAACCACTTAGGGAATCCCGCAGGAGATCCTTTTGGGTATTCCCAGAAGTTCTTTTCGAAGATTCCTTTGGGTATTTTCTCCAGCGATTCTTTCGTAAGTTCCCCAAGAGATTCCTCCAGAAGATCGTTTTGAGGATGGGGAATTCCTCCAGGAGTTTCCTCTGACGATTACCCAGCAATTCCCTCCAGAAATTTATCCAGGAGTTCCCTCAGAATATTCCTCCAAGAGTTCTCCCTGGCGAATCCTCCAAGGGTGCTTCCAATTGAACCTATCGTTTGTTCGATGAGTTACGTCGGTGGTGTCGCATCGATGTCACGCTACACGATAAGTTGTTCAACTGCAACAACCAGGCAGCTCATCAACCCATCGTAAGGTGGATCATGCTGAGCTGTTGAGCTACGCAGGGGAGCGAAAAGTAGGAAGCACAAATTTGACAGCTGACAGTTGTCAGGGTAGGCATTGGTAATCTCAGAAAAAGTCTGATGAATGAAATTTGCTGATGAGCCCTGTCATTTTTTTTACACGAGCACGATCGTTCCAAATTTTACTTGACACACGCTATAAAAAAAATTGGTCCGATCTACAATCTCTTATAGGCTTACTTAAAAGATATAACTCTGAAGGACATGTAATCGGTTCCGGAGGGTAATCACAGGGAACACATACAGATTTTCTTGTATAGTCTCGATATGACGGTTCAAATGCCGTGATTTCAGGAATTCCTTCAGAAACTCCTCTAAGAATTCCTTCAGATATTTCTCCAGGAACTCATCCCGAGATTCCTTCCGGAATTCCTTCAGAGATTCCTCCAGGAATTCCTTGAGGGATTCCTCCAGGAAGTTTTTCAGGGATTCCTTCATTGATTCATCTAGGAATTCCATTGAAGATTCCTCCGAAATTCCTTCAGGGACTCCTCCAGGAATTCCGACAGAGATTCCTCCACGAATTCCTTCAATGATTCCTTCACGAATTCCTTCAGGGATTCCTCCAGAAATTACTCCAAACATTCCTCCAGGAATTCCTCCAGGGATTCCTCCAGAAATTCCTTCAGGGATTCCTCCAGGATTTTTTTCAGAGATTCTTCCAGGAATTCCGTCTTGGATTCCTTCAAAAATTCCTTCAGGGATTTATCAAGGAATTACTACAGTGATTCCTCCAGGAATTGCTCCAGAGTTTCCTCCTGAAATTCCTTCAGGGATTCCTCCAGGAAGTTTTTCAAGAATTCCTTCATTGATTCATCTAGGAATTCCATCAGAGATCCCTCCGAAATTCCTTCAGGGACTCCTCCAGGAATTCCTTCAAAGATTTCTCCATGATTCCTCCACGGATTCCTTTAGGAATTCCTCCAAAAATTACTCCGAACATTCCTTCAGGAATTGCTCCAGGAATTTTTCTGGGATTCCTTCAGGAATTCCTTTTTTGATTTCTCCAAGAATTCCTTCAGGGATTGATCAAAGAATTACTACAGTGATTCCTCCAGGAATTGCTCCAGAGATTTATTCAGGAATTGCTCCAGAGATTTCTCCAGGAATTCCTTAAGATTCATTGATTTATCTAGGAATTCCAGCTGAGATTCTTCCGAAATTCCTTCAGGTACTCCTCCAGGAATTCCTTCAAACATTCCTCCAAGACTTCCTTCAGGGATTCATCCAGGAATTCCTTCATGGATTCCTGCAGAAATTCCTTCAGAGACTCCTCCAGGAAATTTTCAGGGATTCCTCCAGGAATCTTCTTGAATTCTTCCAAGAATTCCTTTATGGACTAATCAAGGAATTCCTTCAGAAATTCTTTCAGAAATTCCTCCAAAGATTCTTCCAGAAATTCCTTCAGGGATTTCTACAGGATTCATTCAGGGAATCCTCCAGAAAGTCTTTCAGGGACTCCTCCAGGATTCCTCCGGAGAATACAGCAATAACTCCTTCAGAGATTCTTTCAGAGATTACTCCACGGGTTACTTCAGGGAATCCTTGGGGGTTTCTCCAGGGATTCCTCCAGAAACTGTTTCAGGAGTTCCTTCAAGGATGCCTCCAGGGATTCCAAATGAATAATTTAATGGATTCCTTTAGAGATTCCTCAAAGGATTCCTCCAGGAATTCCTTAAGGAGTTCCGCCAGAAATTCCTTCAGGAATATCTTAAGTGGTTTATCTCAGGGAATCCATAGGGGATTTCTCCAGGGATTCTTGCAAGGGTTCCTCCAGGGATTGCATCGAGGATTCCTCTATGAATTCCTTCAGGGGTTCCGCCAGAGATTCCTCCAGTGATTAATTAAGGATTATTTCATGGATTCCTCAGAAGATTACTCCAGAGATTCCTCAAGGGATTCCTACAGGGTTTTTTTCCAGTTATTCCACAAGGGATTCCTTCAGGGATTCACGTAGGGATTCCTCCACTTATTTCTTCAGAGATTCCAACAGGAATTTCCTCCGGAGAGTCGTGCAGCAATAACTCCGGTTTCCATTCCTCTAAGAATGTCATCAAATACTCCTACAAGGGTTCTTTTAGGGATTACTCCAGGGATTCCTCCAGAGATTTCTCAAAGGATTCTTAAAAAAAAATCCTCCAGAGATTTATTAAAGGACTCCGCCTGGTATTCCTCCAGAAAGTCCTTCGAAAATTTCTCTGAGGAATACCATGCAAAATCCCAGGAGGTATTTCTGTAAGAATCCCTGAGGGAATTCCTTCAGGAATTCCTGAAGGAATTAAAGGAGGTATCTCGTAATGAATCCTTATAGGAATACCTGGGGAAAATTCCGGAGGAATTTCTAGAGGACTCCACAGCGGAATTCGTGGAGGAATTTCTGAAGGAAACCCGGAGGTATTCCTGGAGGAATCCCTGAAGAATTTGTGGAAGAATCCAAGGAGGAATTCTCAGAGAAATTTCTGGAAAATTTCCCGGAAGAATTTTTGGAAAAATTCCCGGAAAATTTCTGAAGAAATTCCCGGAAGAACTCCAGGAGAAGTCCCCGGGGGAATTTAAAAGGAATCGCCGGAGTAATCCCCGGCGGATTCTCTGAAGGAAGCCCTGGAACAATTTCTGAAGGGATCTCCGGAGGAAGTTCTAGAGGAAACCCTGGACGACTTCTTGGAGGAATCCCTGAATAAATTCAGGAGGAATACCCATAGAAGGATTCCCGGAAAACTTTTTGCAGTAATTTCTGGAGAAATTTTTCGGGGATATTCTTGGAAGAATTCTCGGAGTAATCTCCGGAAGATATCCGGAGCAATTCCTGGAGCAATCCCCGGAAGAACTCCTGGAGAAAATCCCATACGAATTCCTGGAGGAATCTGAATTTTTTTTTGGAGAAATTCCCAGAGGAATTCCAGGACAAAATCCCGAAAAAAATTCCAGAACAAGTCCTCGGTGGAATTCCTGGAGATATCTCAGTAGGCATTACTGGACAAATACCCGAGGAAATTCCTGGAGGAATACTCTAAGAAATTTCTGGAGGAATCCCCGGAGGAATTCCTGGAAAAAACACCGGAGTAATTCTTGAAAGAATCCCTGGGGGAATCTTCCAAGGAATTCCTGGGGAAATCTAAGAAGCAATTCTTGGAGGAATCTCCAGAGCAATTTCCGGAAGAACTCCTGGAGGAAATCCTAAAGGAATCTCTAGAGGAATTCATGGAGGAATCCCCGGAGGAATTCCTTTAGAAATTTCCCCAGCAATTCCTATAAAATTTCCCGGAGAAATTCCTGGAGTAAACCTCCGCCGGGAAATTCCTGAAGGAATCCCAAGAATAATCCCCGAAAGATGACTTGAGGAATTTCTGGAGGAATTCCCAGCGAAAACCCCGGAGGAATTCTTGGAGAAATCTCTGAAGAATTTCTGGAGGAATCCACGGATAAATCCCCGATAAAAATCCAGGAAGAGTCCCCGGAGGAGTTCCTAGAGGAATCCATGGAAGAATCTCTGGAATTCCCACTGAAGATTTTTTTCAGAAATTCCTCCCGGCATTCTCCCAGGAAATCCATCAGCGATTCTTCCATGAATTCCTTCGGGAATTTCTCCTGGAATTTTTCCGGGGACTCCTAATAAAATTCCTCTTGAATTTCTCCTGGGATTCCTCCGCGAATTTCTCCAGAAATTCCTACTAATGATTTTTCCTGGATTTCTTCCGGATATTCCTCCAGCAAATTTTTCGGGCTTTCTCCAAGAAATTCCGTTGGGGATTACTCACAGGAAAACTAAAGGAATTCCTCCGGAGATTCCACCAAGAATTGCTACTAGGATTCCCTCAGAAATTTCCTAGTGGATACATGTAATTCCTCTTGGAATATCCACAGGGAATTCATCCACGAATTCCCACAAGAGATTCCTCCAGATATTCTTCTGGGGATTTCATCAGGAATTCCCAACGAGAATTCCTCCAGGAATTCCCACCGAGGAAACCTCCAAGAGTTCCCACCGAGGATTTGTCCAAAAATTCCTCCAGGGATTTTTCTGATAGAACCCCAGAAGAAATTCTGAAGAAATCCAAAGAGGAGTTCCTGGAGAAATTGCCTGAGAAATTCGAAATGAAATTCCAGGAGAAATTTCCGGAGTAATTCCTGGAGTTATACACAGCGGAATTCCTGGGAGAACCCTCGAATAAAACTGCTGGAGAAATACCCGGAAGAGTTCCTGGAAGAATCTATAGTAGAATTCCAGAAGGCATTTCTAGAAGCTGAAATCATGAAGAAATTCCTGAAGGAATTCCTGTAGGAATCCCCGGCGGAATTTCTGGAGTTATCCACTGCGCAATTCCTGGGAGAATCCCTGAAAAAATGCTGGAGGAAAACTCGGAGGAATTCCTGGAGGAAATTATATTAGGAATTCCTGGAGAAACTCCCGGATGAATGCCTGGAGAAATTTCTAGAGGATTTTCCGGAGAAATTTCCGAAGGATTTCCTGGAGAAATTCCCGTAGGAATTCCTGTGGTTATCCCCGGAGGAATTTCTGGGAGAATCCCCGATAAAAGTGCTGGAGGAATTTGTAGTAGGATTTCCTGGAGGAAATCCAAGAGAAGTCCTCGGAGGAATCCCGGAGGTATACCAGGAGGTGATCCCGGAGAAATTCCAGGAGGAATCCTAGAAGGAATTTATGGAGAAATTCTTGAAGGATTTCATGGAGGATTTCCGGGAAAAATCCCTGAAGGGATTCCTGGTCAAATCCCTGGAGGAATTCCTGGACAACTTCCAGGACAAATTCAAGGAAGAATTCCCGGAGAAAATCCTGAAGCAAATCTCGGACGAATTCCAGGAGGAGTCCCCGGAAGAATTTCTAGAGAAAACCTCCAAGGAATTTCCGAAGCATTTGCTGCAGTGATTCTCGGCTGAATTCCTGTAGAAATTCCCGGTGGAATTTCTGGGAGAATCCCCGAAAAAAAAAAATGCTGTAGGAATACCCGAAGGAATTCCTGAAAAAAATCTATTGTAAAAAAACCCTGGAAAAATTTCCGGAGGAACTCCTGGAGAAATTCCTGGTATTCCTGGAGTTATCCTCAGAGAAATTTTTGGGAGAATCCCTGAAAAAATGCTGAAGCAATTCCCGGAGGAATTCCAGAAAGAGATCCCATAGGAATTCCTGTAGTTATCCACAGCGGAATTCCCGGAATTCCTGGAGGAATTCCCGGAGGAATCCCTGGAGGAATTACCGGAGGAACCCCTGGAGGAATTCCCAGTGGAACCCCTGGAGGAATTCCCGGAGGAATCCCTAGAGGAATTCCCGGAGGAATCCCTGGAGGAATTCCCGGAGGAATCCCTGGAGGAATTCCCGGAGGAATCCCTGGAGGAATTCCCGGAGGAATCCCTGGAGGAATTCCCGGAGGAATCCCTGGAGGAATTCCCGGAGGAATCCCTGGAGAAATTCCCGGAGGAATCCCTGGAGGAATTCCCGGAGGAATCCTTGGAGGAATTCCCGGAGGAATCCCTGGAGGAATTCCCGGAGGAATCCCTGGAGGAATTCCCGGAGGAATCCCTGGAGGAATTCCCGGAGGAATCCCTGGAGGAATTCCCGGAGGAATCCCTGGAGGAATTCCCGGAGGAATCCCTGGAGGAATTCCCGGAGGAATCCCTGGAGGAATTCCCGGAGGAATCCCTGGAGGAATTCCCGGAGGAATCCCTGGAGGAATTCCCGGAGGAATCCCTGGAGGAATTCCCGGAGGAATCCCTGGAGGAATTCCCGGAGGAATCCCTGGAGGAATTCCCGGAGGAATCCCTGGAGGAATTCCCGGAGGAATCCCTGGAGGAATTCCCGGAGGAATCCCTGGAGGAATTCCCGGAGGAATCCCTGGAGGAATTCCCGGAGGAATCCCTGGAGGAATTCCCGGAGGAATCCCTGGAGGAATTCCCGGAGGAATCCCTGGAGGAATTCCCGGAGGAATCCCTGGAGGAATTCCCGGAGGAATCCCTGGAGGAATTCCCGGAGGAATCCCTGGAGGAATTCCCGGAGGAATCCCTGGAGGAATTCCCGGAGGAATCCCTGGAGGAATTCCCGGAGGAATCCCTGGAGGAATTCCCGGAGGAATCCCTGGAGGAATTCCCGGAGGAATCCCTGGAGGAATTCCCGGAGGAATCCCTGGAGGAATTACCGGAGGAACCCCTGGAGGAATTCCCAGTAGAACCCCTGGAGGAATTCCCGGAGGAATCCCTAGAGGAATTCCCGGAGGAATCCCTGGAGGAATTCCCGGAGGAATCCCTGGAGGAATTCCCGGAGGAATCCCTGGAGGAATTCCCGGAGGAATCCCTGGAGAAATTCCCGGAGGAATCCCTGGAGGAATTCCCGGAGGAATCCCTGGAGGAATTCCCGGAGGAATCCCTGGAGAAATTCCCGGAGGAATCCCTGGAGGAATTCCCGGAGGAATCCTTGGAGGAATTCCCGGAGGAATCCCTGGAGGAATTCCCGGAGGAATCCCTGGAGGAATTCCCGGAGGAATCCCTGGAGGAATTCCCGGAGGAATCCCTGGAGGAATTCCCGGAGGAATCCCTGGAGGAATTCCCGGAGGAATCCCTGGAGGAATTCCCGGAGGAATCCCTGGAGGAATTCCCGGAGGAATCCCTGGAGGAATTCCCGGAGGAATCCCTGGAGGAATTCCCGGAGGAATCCCTGGAGGAATTCCCGGAGGAATCCCTGGAGGAATTCCCGGAGGAATCCCTGGAGGAATTCCCGGAGGAATCCCTGGAGGAATTCCCGGAGGAATCCCTGGAGGAATTCCCGGAGGAATCCCTGGAGGAATTCCCGGAGGAATCCCTGGAGGAATTCCCGGAGGAATCCCTGGAGGAATTCCCGGAGGAATCCCTGGAGGAATTCCCGGAGGAATCCCTGGAGGAATTCCCGGAGGAATCCCTGGAGGAATTCCCGGAGGAATCCCTGGAGGAATTCCCGGAGGAATCCCTGGAGGAATTCCCGGAGGAATCCCTGGAGGAATTCCCGGAGGAATCCCTGGAGGAATTCCCGGAGGAATCCCTGGAGGAATTCCCGGAGGAATCCCTGGAGGAATTCCCGGAGGAATCCCTGGAGGAATTCCCGGAGGAATCCCTGGAGGAATTCCCGGAGGAATCCCTGGAGGAATTCCCGGAGGAATCCCTGGAGGAATTCCCAGAGGAATCCCTGGAGGAATTCCCGGAGGAATCCCTGGAGGAATTCCCAGAGGAATCCCTGGAGGAATTCCCGGAGGAATCCCTGGAGGAATTCCCGGAGGAATCCCTGGAGGAATTCCCGGAGGAATCCCTGGAGGAATTCCCGGAGGAATCCCTGGAGGAATTCCCGGAGGAATCCCTGGAGGAATTCCCGGAGGAATCCCTGGAGAAATTCCCGGAGGAATCCCTGGAGGAATTCCCGGAGGAATCCCTGGAGGAATTCCCGGAGGAATCCCTGGAGGAATTCCCGGAGGAATCCCTGGAGGAATTCCCGGAGGAATCCCTGGAGGAATTCCCGGAGGAATCCCTGGAGGAATTCCCGGAGGAATCCCTGGAGGAATTCCCGGAGGAATCCCTGGAGGAATTCCCGGAGGAATCCCTGGAGGAATTCCCGGAGGAATCCCTGGAGGAATTCCCGGAGGAATCCCTGGAGGAATTCCCGGAGGAATCCCTGGAGGAATTTCCGGAGGAATCCCTGGAGGAATTCCCGGAGGAATCCCTGGAGGAATTCCCGGAGGAATCCCTGGAGGAATTCCCGGAGGAATCCCTGGAGGAATTCCCGGAGGAATCCCGGAGGAATCTCTGGAGGAATTCCCGGAGGAATCTCTGGAGGAATTCCCGGAGGAATCCCTGGAGGAATAACCGGAGGAATCCCTGGAGGAATTCCCGGAGGAATCCCTGAAGGAATTCCCGGAGGAATTCCTGGAGGAATTCCCAGAGGACTCCCTGGAGGGTTTCCCGGATGAATCCCTGAAGGAATTCCCACAGAAATCCTTGAAGGATTTGCCGCAGGAATCCCTGAAGGAATTCCCGGAGGAATCCCTGATAGAATTCCCGGATGAATCCCCCGAAAAATTCCTGGAGTTATCTCCAGAGTAATTTCAGGCAGAACCCCAAAAAAATGCTGAAAGAGCCCGGAGTAGTTCGTGGAGTTATATTCAGAGAAATTCCCTGAAGAATCACTGAAAAAAATGCTTTAGCAATATCCGCAAGAACTCGTGCCGGAATCACTGGAGGAATCCCCGAATAATGTCAGAAGGAATTCCTGGAGAAATTCCCGAAAAAAAAATCCAGGATGAGTTTTCGGAATCTTCGGTGGGAATAACACCAGGCGGGAATAGCTGGATTGGAAACCCATGAGGAATCCCCGGAGAAATTCCTGGAGGAATCCTTGGGTGATTTTCTGGAGGAATTCGCGGAGAAATTTCTGGAGTTATTCCCAGAGAAATTTGTGGAAGAATCCTAGAAAAGATTGCTGAAAGAGAACCGGAGGAATTCCTGGATGAATCCCCGGAGTATTTTTTTTTTTGAGAAATTTCCAGAGGAATTCGAGGAAGAGTCCTTGAAGCAATTCCTGGAAGAATCTCCGTATGAATTCCTGGAAAAATCTACGGAGGAAATGCAGGAGGAATCTACGGAGGAATTCCTAGGTGAATTCACGGTGATATTCCTGAAGGAATCCTAGGAAGAATGACCGGGAGAAATTCTGGAGGAATGCTTTGTGGAATCCCCAGTGAAATTCCTGGAAGAGTCGCCGGTGGACTTCTTGGAGGAATCCACGGTAGAATTCCTTGAGGAATCTCTAATGGATGTACCGAAGGAATTTCAGGAAGAGCCATTAGGTCATATGAATAAAGTTGAGTAAATTCTCTTGTGAAGCCGTGAGTAAATTCTCTATGTGAAGCCGTGGAGCAAATCTCTGTGAACCTTCACAGGGATCTGAGTAAAGCGGAATTACTCAGTTCTATTCATATGGCCTATTGGAGGAATTCCTGGAAGTATCCTTGAAGGAATCCCCGTAGGAAGCCCAGGAAGAATCTCCAAAGGAATTCATGGAGGAATTTGCAGAGAAATTTTCGGAGGAACTCCCGGTGGAATCCTCGGAGAAATTCCTGAAAGAATCCTCGGAGGAATTTCTGGAGGAATCCTCTGTGGAAGTGCTGTATTAGTGCTAAAAGAATTCCTGAAGGAAGCCCTAGAGAAATTCTAGGAGGAATCGCTAGAGGAATTCATGGAAAAAATCCCCGAATGTATTCCTAAAGTTATATAAGCGCAGTTTCGAGTTCAAAAGGAATCGCTCAAGAAACATCTTGACCGATTCCTGGCAGAAACTTTCTACGGTGACTGCCATTTGAATTGTCATTTCTTCGCAACTGCGTACTGCAAAACGAAAAACGGTTTCTTGGGCGATTCAGGCAAGGAATTTCCCATGCATCAAGATAGGCCGAGAAATTCCTTCTGAACTGCAAACAGCCCTATCAGTCTATGGCCCTATACAGTGGAATTCCTGGAAGAATACCCCAAAAAAATGCTGGAGGAATACCCAGAGGAATTCCCGGAAGAGTTTCTGGTGGAATTCCTGGAGGAATTCCCGGTAGAATCCGTTGAGGAATCTCTACTGGAATTACCAGTGGAATTCCCGGAGTAATTGCAGGCAGAGTCGTCTGAGGAATTCCTGGAGAATCCTTGAAGGAATCCCCGCAGGAAGCCCTGGAGGAATCTCCGAAGGAATTCTTGGAGAAATTTCCAGAGAAATGCCCGGAGGAATCCTCGGAGAAATTCCTGGAATAATCATTGGAGGATCCCTGTAGGAAGCCAAGGAGGAATCTCCGAAGGAATTTCCAGCGGAATTTCTGGAAAAATTCCTGGTGGAATCTTCAGAGAAATTCCTGGAAGAATCACCGGCGGAATTCTTGGAGGAATCCATTTCTGGGAGAATCCCCGGAAGAATTCCTTGTGGAATCCCTGGCGGAAATCCCTCGATAAATCCCCGGTAGAATTGCTGTTGGTATTCCCTGTAAAATTCCTGAAGGTATTTCTCTCTAGGGATTCCTGTTGAAATCCCAAAAGAATTCCTAGAAGAATTTTCGGAAATATATTCGGAATCCCTACGAGAATCCCCGAAAAATATACTGGAGGAATACCCGGAGGAATTCCAGGAGGAGTAGGAATCTTCGGATTAGTTTCAGGAGGATTTTTCGGTGAGAATTCCTGATGGAATTCCCGGTGAAATTATTGATGAATCCTAGGAGAAATTCCTGGAGTTATCTGGAATTCAGCTAGGAGAATCTGCGAAAAAATTGCTTGAGTAATACTCGTAGAAATTCTCCAGTAGTTACTTGCAATAATTCTTTGGCAATTTCTAGCCCTACCGCTCCCGCAATGTCAGGGAATCTTACATTCTTTCTTTCAGAGGAATTTTTCATCAATTCCCACTTCGAAATCTTTCAGTAATTCCAGCTGAGAATTTTTCCTGCAGTCTTTTCCGGGGAAATCTCAAGGCGAATGCTAGGAATCCTGTTTAAATCCTTTGGGAGAATTCATCACCGTTAATATACGAGGAGCTTCTAAAGGATTCCTTATGAGCACTGGTCCAGCAATTCCTCCGGTTAATTAATTAACTGTTTCAGCCGCCGCAGTGTCTAAAATAAATTAGCCTGTGCAGCCTTTGATGCTTTCTTGCTCTCTCCCACAGGAAATTTGACTTTTACTGAGGGCCCCGTTGTCAAATTTTTCGAAGGAGTGAGGAAGACAGCACATAATGGTGCAAAGGCTAATTCAATTTGTTGTTATTTACATCTGCAATTTTCTAACCAAATTAGCCTGAGCCTTCTTTGATAAAATGGCTGGTTGTTGCAGAAGAAACTTATCGTGTGGCATGACATCGTACCGGTGCAACTCATCAAACAAACGATAGGTTCAATTAACAACTCGCCTAGTGAAAATTTTTTTGCATTTTTTGACATGTCTACTGCGATTAAAAAAACATTGCATCAAGCTCGAATCAACCTCCTTCGTTAGCACAATAATAAATGAAATACTTATTTCATAATAAATACAAAATAAGAATAAGCTCTCATCTCAAAGATGCAACGTGACTAGCTAAACAGTGAACCGATATCTACCGTCATCAGAGTGAGTTTACCATAAAAGGGATTCCCAGGCCCTGAGCCGTGGAATGTATGTTATTTAATTATTACGCCAGGTCTATCTATACCATGGCTGGATGTGATCAGGCCAGAGAAACTCGGAATGAACTGCGCGTGCCGATCCAAACTACACAGATCGAAATCGCCGGCCAGGCCAAATGCGAGGCCAGATGACTACACAAAAATCTTTACAAACAATATTCATCCTGGCACCTTTAGGAAGCACTGCCAGCCAACACTATCGTGTCTTTTTCATATCACAGTGAGTAATTAACGGTTGGATTAACGCTATTCGTTAACGTTGATTTAACGCATCCCGTTGACGTTAACGTTAATTACCACAAAAATTAACGCAACGCCGTTGACGTTGATTTCGGCGAAAATTAACGTCAACGGCGTTAATCGTTGATTAACGTTAACAACCCTGATCCACGATGTGTTGAAACGAACACACGTTGCCGTTGTAAACGGCATTATGACGGAGCAGATTGTTTCGAATTGATTTATGCAGATGTGGGGCGTCATAACAGCAATATACTTTTTCTCCATCAATTTCAAAATATGGTTTATCTTCAGATACTTGAAAGACGTTGGTGAACATGGCTCGGTTGGTAGAGTTTTGGTCGCACACTACCATTTTTGGAATAAATCCTGCTGATCTAATTTTGACTAATGCCTCTTTTACTATGGATCCCAACTGTTTTCCATCCAAGTTGCTGCAGAAAAAGTATCCGATTGCTTGTTTGATACCGCTTTTCATGGTTTTTATCATCAAAGTCAAGCAGGACTTTGCCCTTACTTTGACGTCGCTGCCCTGTTGGTTTGGTAATTTGGTTGGGAAACCAAGTATGTAATCGGGATCGGCGTTAGCGACATATTTTTTTTTTTTTTTTTTTTTTTTTTTTTTTTTTTTTTTTTTTTTTTTTTTCAAAGTGATTACGGCGGTAGCAACACTGTGCTTATGTTCTACACCGCACCCTTTCCCTACATTTGCCTCTAGGAGCCTCTATTTTTGTTTCAACACACAGAAGTACGTAGGCGTGCGTGGCCCAAGTCGACACTGTTTTGGCCTGCGTTGAACAAAAATAGTTTTAATAAAAGTTTTCCTTTTTACTCTTTTTGTCAATTGTTTTTTGTAGTATGGTCCATGTATTTAGTTAGGTTCTTGTCAACTTGTTATATGAAGTAGATCTCCAAGGTAATAGTCAATTAAGTCATTCTGGTCTGTTCTATTATAGCAGCTTTAGTCTTTGCTTTATTGAAGTGTAGTTTTATTGGAAATATGCTGAATGTAGTTATTAAAAAGAGACGAGAGAGGAGATTAACGAAAACACGTTTGTTCGGTCGGATGTCCATTGCGTAGAAAGTCAAGGAAAATAGGTTTCTTTATTGTCAGTTGTTATGTAATCCTCGCTTGAAGCACTCCCCGTGAGAACCCTGTCATCTGTACACCAACTAATCCGTATCTTCGTACACAGCTAAATGCTGTACTGTCAACCGGCGAAAAGCCTATAGGGTAAATATTAAAAAATGAATAATAATGCTGTCTAGCGCATTGTTTCCTATCGGCCACTATTTTAGTCTAGTCCCAACTGCAAGCTTTTTTTTCAATCTTAGCGTCAATTGTCTTCTAGATACTTCTAGATAGATTCGTCGAATCAGTCGAACCCGTATGTTAAAATATAGTCGATTCTGTGTCAAACTGTTTTCTTGATTTCTACTTCTCTGTGTTCATCTCTTGTGTCCTTAAATTGTCATCGGTGAAAAACCCACAGAAACATGTAACTGAACTCCTGATATTTTTCTGTTGGTGTCATAACACCATCTAAGAGATAAACAAAAATACGCCAACAAAGTTGGTCAGTTGATTGTAATAAAACAAAAATTGCTTGTCAACTATTATGTATTCATCCCCCTACAAATACTATGGAAAATATTCAAATTCGTTCTGTCCTATCGGTTCCTACCTCGATAAACCATGTCATTTTCTCATGCGTGGTCTAGAAATGTCAACCTATTCATACAAAAGTAACGTTGTTCAGTTAATAAAAAGCAGTCAGCTTTTGTCCAAAATGTCACGTCGAACGCATTGATGTCAACAATGCGTTTAAATGTTCGCACGTTAGCTTCGAATCTATCAGCACAATTAAGTGCTGCAAAACTCCTTTCCACTATTAATTCGTCGGTTGATTTTAATTGCATTATTTAAAGAAAAATATGACCAACTAACATTGTAAAAAATCGAAAAAGCGACTATCACATTAATAAATTACTAATCAAAATCAACCGAGAAACGTGGGAAATAGAGCCCAAACAACATTTTGAAGTCAGCTGGCTGTAAAAGGTTCCAAAACCTGTCACAAATCCTATAATACTTTTATTAGGATTTGTAATGATCATCAAAACCTTCTCTAAACCCACCGACTTGGAACTATTGCTTGGGAATAGACTCTACTGAGCCCTGGCGGTTCCTCCGTGTTTATCGAGCATGTCTGATGCATATGATCAGCCATACTCCATCTGCATCAGCCGGTTCGTGATGAACCGTTGGAGGTGCATTAAAGTGTTAAAAAGGTGATATGTTTCACTAAAGAACACTACATTACAATAATCAAAATGAAACTCCTTCACTTTAATACCGTCAACCCCTGCGAACTTGGCCAGGGAGATCGGCGTTAGCGACATATGAAACCTTTTCAGTTATTGCCATTTCGTCTAAAAACAGTGTGACCACTCTCTCATCTTCCGGTAGTGTTTCAGATTTGATTTTCAGTAATTTCAAAATATTTTCTGAGAACCCATCTTTAATTTCTATTTTCGATAGCCATTTCTTCATTGTGCTCACTGACGGTAAGCGAAAGAATGTGCGCATTTGTCGATACGCTTTTGGAGAGCAATAGTTTACAACTAATGCCATGTTCCTCATTTTATCTGTGTATCTGGCCCCTTTAAGCTTCCTATCTTTATTTTTCTGAAGTTCGACCAGCAATGGATCCCGCAATACTGAGACCTGAGATGTCGTGGGCCGTTGACGATAATTTGCACGCAGCCTCCGAATAATGTTATTCTTTTTAATCAACAAACTCGCTTTCTTTCTCAGATCTAGTTTCAATTTTGAGTTCTCTTGTTGCAGATCATTTATTTTTTGTTTCATTTTCATGTATTCCGACCAATTGAAAAAGTAATCATGGTCATGTTCCACTGCACTCGTATCGACGTGCAATTTCCTCTTTTTGCAAGGGAAATTGAAAGTCTCCTTATCATCATCGACAACGATTTCACCAGCAACATTGTCCAAATCGAAATCGTAGACTTCTAAAAAACGATACAAATGTGTGATAAGTATTGCTATGCATATATCATTCGTGCAGTTGGAATCTGGAGTTTTTGACACATGAAAATCGATTTCTCTTCCAAACCGTGTGTCATACACGTACGACGGGCATTAAGCGCTGGATAGAAAACCAGATCCGCTGTCCAGCGCAGCGTGTTCGACGTTAGGTTTTCCGTCTGGTTTAAACAAATAATTTTCATGTGTGGGGAAACTTCGGGTTTCAACCGCAACGACAATAGAGTAATTCATAAGCATGTATGTAATTCAAAAATACCTTCTAATGCGCAAACGTCCATCTCACATTCTCGGAAATCATCATGCTCCTCATCCATTGAGACATCATTGGAGGATTCAGCTGAGTTCAACGCTCCTTTGCGAATTGGCACAGCGTGTGGCTTAAGCCTTTAAAAAAGAATGGTTTATTTAGTTGCAAAAATACTGTGCTTTTAAAACATACCCTTGTGAATAATTTCGGTTATTAATGAAGTCCGTATCCACGAAATGGTCAGAGCAAATAAAACTGTTTTTAGTGACGGCATCGTTTTCACAAAAAGATTTCCATACGTCGAAATTTCTGAAAGCAACATAAATTAGCTGAAAATAACGATTGCATAATTTGCAAAAGAAATACCTGTGTTTTCCAGAAACTCTGAAAAATGATTTTGTCGACGCACCTACAGCTCCTTTTACACAACCGGAAACAGCGCATCTTCGCGAACTCATTTTAAAATAACTAGTATTATGCTTTTACGACGATGGACATAAAACAACGTTGGACATTGAATTCTGTTTCAGGAATTTCCGATCCTACCAAGTGTCGCGTAAACAAATAACAACGCATGGCAACCATAACAACATATCAGCTATGAAAATCTAAGCATACTTGTGCCACTATTTTACTTCTATAATTGCTCGCAAGCTTGCTGATGGCGCTGCAGTTATGTTTCCAAATAAAGGATGAAGTTGAGGGGGTCTGCTGGTAACCATTATTTCTCGCTTGTTGCGGTGAGGCTGAAGATGTGTAAATGATTCAGTGGATTTATTTTTTGCTCAAAACTTGTAAAAATAACCAATTTATCCATAAGGGAATGATGGACGTGACTATTATAATCGATTTAATTCCCGTTTATGTCATTTGCACTGTTATAACGAGATAAAAATCAAGCATATTCATTGCCGTATACACCGGCGAAGAGAGAGATTCAGAGAGCCGCACGGCGCTGAATCGTCGTCCGTCACTCTCACTCATATTTTTCATTGCTCCCGCTTCCACTTGCTTCTGAAGCATGTTAGCCAATGAAGGCATATTGCTACCGCTTTGGGTTGAAAAGCGCCGGTCAAAGAAAAGCAAATTTTGATTCGTCTGAGGTAAAACGCTTCAATTTTCAAGCGCTGGAGTTCGGGGTTGAGTGACATGGTTTCACACTATTCGTAGAGGCATGTGGTACAATTTTAGACAGAGTCTGCAAATTATCCGCAATCGTACTTCTCAGCTCCTGGACTTCTTCTTCAATTGGCTTCGCTCGCACTGTTTCTATACAACGTTTGGGTCCAATATTGTCTCTCGTTTTTCGAAATTGCAACATACAAGAGTCACACATCCAAACCACATGCGCAGAAAGAACACTTAATTAAATCAATACATCTTCGCTCAGGTTCACACATTTAGCGTGAAACATGAAGGCGCATTCTCCTTCGCAGACGGTGAAGAAATCAATTTTAGCGTTGATTTCAAGAGAGCATTTTTTGCAAACACTATCTTTCGCCATTGTTCCTCAGAACTATCACAACAGTTCACCAAATTAAACAGTTAATTTTAGTACGCACCGACGCTGATTTGGAATTGTAGTTATTACAAACGGTAAAGCGTTTGTTTATTTATGACCGGATGAATTTTATTTACTTATCACAACATTGAAACAAAGATTTTTTCAATCGACAACAGAGCTTCAGCAAATACAACCAACACGCAACCGAATACGCCGATGAGGAAGAATAACATGCTTTGGCAAATAAATTCCATTGTCGGTTACCTACATACATTATTTGTTCAACATCATTAAGACAAGACATAATCAACAATAGTACGCCACAATACTCGGTTTGTGGCTGCCGCTCTCCATCCTCGGTCGCGCCCAATGCTCGCCAGGTCACGCTCCATCAGACCCGCCCATCGTGCTCTCTGCGCTCCACGCCTTCTTGTGCCAACCGGATCAGTTGGAAACACCAGCTTTGCAGGGTTGTTGTCCGGCATTCTTGCAACATGTCCTGCCCACCGTATCTTTCCGGCTTTGGCCACCTTCTGGATGCTGAGTTCGCCGTAAAGTGCAGCGAACTCGTGGTTCATCCTTCTCCGCCACACACCGTTCTCCTGCACACCGCCGAAGATCGTCCTTAGCAATAATGTCCATGTCGTCCGCAAAAATAGAAATACACTAGAACTCCGATGGCGCTGTAGTCACTTTTCCTATTTCATTAAATTTATAACTTTAATTGTTATAACTGATTGTTTTTAACTATCCAGAGGATCTTTTGCTTTGGTAAATAAAATTTATTTGACACTTCTAGTACCGCTACTGACGCTGTAAAGGCGTGGCAAACTAGATGTTAGTCACACGAATAGTCGCGACATTGGACTTCTGTGGCTAGTTATTCTACTTCCGCAAAGCACACAAATTGTCCGGATTTTGTGAAAATCGTTTTCCGGCTGTTGAGCCCGGCTTGTCGCATCAAACCTTCCAGAGCGATATTAAAGAGTAGGCATGAGAGTCCATCACCTTGTCGCAGTCCCCGGCGAGATTCTAATGAACTGGATAGTTCACCCGAAACACTTACGCAGTTTTGCACACCGTCCATCGTTGCTTTAATCAGTCTAGTCAGCTTCCCAGGAAAGCCGTTTTCGTCCTTAATTTTCCATATGTAGAGCCGTGCGGTCACGGCACTGGTTGTTCCCCTTGATCACCACGGATTTATTTTTGTTCTACCGTAAAAACACGCCAAACTTTCACTTTGGCATAACACTGTAATTATAACTTTTCCAAGAAACCCCTTATCTCTTAACACTTATTTTCTTATCACTAAACTCCACGAAACTTGCGCAGAATACCACCATAGAACCAACAACAACAAAACGATACGGGCGACGTCGAACGGCCGGCAACGGACCCCGCGGACAGTCCAAAACGCGCACCACAACAATACAACCCCGCCCCGGCGTCAATCGCGGGTCTTTTAACTTGCCGTCGCAAGAACTCATTCTCCCGATCTGAAAAGAAAAAAGAGAAAAGCCAAACCAGACCCCCTCAACTTCATCCTTTATTTGGAAACATAACTGCAGCGCCATCAGCAAGCTTGCGAGCAATTATAGAAGTAAAATAGTGGCACAAGTATGCTTAGATTTTCATAGCTGATATGTTGTTATGGTTGCCATGCGTTGTTATTTGTTTACGCGACACTTGGTAGGATCGGAAATTCCTGAAACAGAATTCAATGTCCAACGTTGTTTTATGTCCATCGTCGTAAAAGCATAATACTAGTTATTTTAAAATGAGTTCGCGAAGATGCGCTGTTTCCGGTTGTGTAAAAGGAGCTGTAGGTGCGTCGACAAAATCATTTTTCAGAGTTTCTGGAAAACACAGGTATTTCTTTTGCAAATTATGCAATCGTTATTTTCAGCTAATTTATGTTGCTTTCAGAAATTTCGACGTATGGAAATCTTTTTGTGAAAACGATGCCGTCACTAAAAACAGTTTTATTTGCTCTGACCATTTCGTGGATACGGACTTCATTAATAACCGAAATTATTCACAAGGGTATGTTTTAAAAGCACAGTATTTTTGCAACTAAATAAACCATTCTTTTTTAAAGGCTTAAGCCACACGCTGTGCCAATTCGCAAAGGAGCGTTGAACTCAGCTGAATCCTCCAATGATGTCTCAATGGATGAGGAGCATGATGATTTCCGAGAATGTGAGATGGACGTTTGCGCATTAGAAGGTATTTTTGAATTACATACATGCTTATGAATTACTCTATTGTCGTTGCGGTTGAAACCCGAAGTTTCCCCACACATGAAAATTATTTGTTTAAACCAGACGGAAAACCTAACGTCGAACACGCTGCGCTGGACAGCGGATCTGGTTTTCTATCCAGCGCTTAATGCCCGTCGTACGTGTATGACACACGGTTTGGAAGAGAAATCGATTTTCATGTGTCAAAAACTCCAGATTCCAACTGCACGAATGATATATGCATAGCAATACTTATCACACATTTGTATCGTTTTTTAGAAGTCTACGATTTCGATTTGGACAATGTTGCTGGTGAAATCGTTGTCGATGATGATAAGGAGACTTTCAATTTCCCTTGCAAAAAGAGGAAATTGCACGTCGATACGAGTGCAGTGGAACATGACCATGATTACTTTTTCAATTGGTCGGAATACATGAAAATGAAACAAAAAATAAATGATCTGCAACAAGAGAACTCAAAATTGAAACTAGATCTGAGAAAGAAAGCGAGTTTGTTGATTAAAAAGAATAACATTATTCGGAGGCTGCGTGCAAATTATCGTCAACGGCCCACGACATCTCAGGTCTCAGTATTGCGGGATCCATTGCTGGTCGAACTTCAGAAAAATAAAGATAGGAAGCTTAAAGGGGCCAGATACACAGATAAAATGAGGAACATGGCATTAGTTGTAAACTATTGCTCTCCAAAAGCGTATCGACAAATGCGCACATTCTTTCGCTTACCGTCAGTGAGCACAATGAAGAAATGGCTATCGAAAATAGAAATTAAAGATGGGTTCTCAGAAAATATTTTGAAATTACTGAAAATCAAATCTGAAACACTACCGGAAGATGAGAGAGTGGTCACACTGTTTTTAGACGAAATGGCAATAACTGAAAAGGTTTCATATGTCGCTAACGCCGATCTCCCTGGCCAAGTTCGCAGGGGTTGACGGTATTAAAGTGAAGGAGTTTCATTTTGATTATTGTAATGTAGTGTTCTTTAGTGAAACATATCACCTTTTTAACACTTTAATGCACCTCCAACGGTTCATCACGAACCGGCTGATGCAGATGGAGTATGGCTGATCATATGCATCAGACATGCTCGATAAACACGGAGGAACCGCCAGGGCTCAGTAGAGTCTATTCCCAAGCAATAGTTCCAAGTCGGTGGGTTTAGAGAAGGTTTTGATGATCATTACAAATCCTAATAAAAGTATTATAGGATTTGTGACAGGTTTTGGAACCTTTTACAGCCAGCTGACTTCAAAATGTTGTTTGGGCTCTATTTCCCACGTTTCTCGGTTGATTTTGATTAGTAATTTATTAATGTGATAGTCGCTTTTTCGATTTTTTACAATGTTAGTTGGTCATATTTTTCTTTAAATAATGCAATTAAAATCAACCGACGAATTAATAGTGGAAAGGAGTTTTGCAGCACTTAATTGTGCTGATAGATTCGAAGCTAACGTGCGAACATTTAAACGCATTGTTGACATCAATGCGTTCGACGTGACATTTTGGACAAAAGCTGACTGCTTTTTATTAACTGAACAACGTTACTTTTGTATGAATAGGTTGACATTTCTAGACCACGCATGAGAAAATGACATGGTTTATCGAGGTAGGAACCGATAGGACAGAACGAATTTGAATATTTTCCATAGTATTTGTAGGGGGATGAATACATAATAGTTGACAAGCAATTTTTGTTTTATTACAATCAACTGACCAACTTTGTTGGCGTATTTTTGTTTATCTCTTAGATGGTGTTATGACACCAACAGAAAAATATCAGGAGTTCAGTTACATGTTTCTGTGGGTTTTTCACCGATGACAATTTAAGGACACAAGAGATGAACACAGAGAAGTAGAAATCAAGAAAACAGTTTGACACAGAATCGACTATATTTTAACATACGGGTTCGACTGATTCGACGAATCTATCTAGAAGTATCTAGAAGACAATTGACGCTAAGATTGAAAAAAAAGCTTGCAGTTGGGACTAGACTAAAATAGTGGCCGATAGGAAACAATGCGCTAGACAGCATTATTATTCATTTTTTAATATTTACCCTATAGGCTTTTCGCCGGTTGACAGTACAGCATTTAGCTGTGTACGAAGATACGGATTAGTTGGTGTACAGATGACAGGGTTCTCACGGGGAGTGCTTCAAGCGAGGATTACATAACAACTGACAATAAAGAAACCTATTTTCCTTGACTTTCTACGCAATGGACATCCGACCGAACAAACGTGTTTTCGTTAATCTCCTCTCTCGTCTCTTTTTAATAACTACATTCAGCATATTTCCAATAAAACTACACTTCAATAAAGCAAAGACTAAAGCTGCTATAATAGAACAGACCAGAATGACTTAATTGACTATTACCTTGGAGATCTACTTCATATAACAAGTTGACAAGAACCTAACTAAATACATGGACCATACTACAAAAAACAATTGACAAAAAGAGTAAAAAGGAAAACTTTTATTAAAACTATTTTTGTTCAACGCAGGCCAAAACAGTGTCGACTTGGGCCACGCACGCCTACGTACTTCTGTGTGTTGAAACAAAAATAGAGGCTCCTAGAGGCAAATGTAGGGAAAGGGTGCGGTGTAGAACATAAGCACAGTGTTGCTACCGCCGTAATCACTTTGAAAAAAAAAAAAAAAAAAAAAAAAAAAAAAAAAAAAAAAAAAAAAAATATGTCGCTAACGCCGATCCCGATTACATACTTGGTTTCCCAACCAAATTACCAAACCAACAGGGCAGCGACGTCAAAGTAAGGGCAAAGTCCTGCTTGACTTTGATGATAAAAACCATGAAAAGCGGTATCAAACAAGCAATCGGATACTTTTTCTGCAGCAACTTGGATGGAAAACAGTTGGGATCCATAGTAAAAGAGGCATTAGTCAAAATTAGATCAGCAGGATTTATTCCAAAAATGGTAGTGTGCGACCAAAACTCTACCAACCGAGCCATGTTCACCAACGTCTTTCAAGTATCTGAAGATAAACCATATTTTGAAATTGATGGAGAAAAAGTATATTGCTGTTATGACGCCCCACATCTGCATAAATCAATTCGAAACAATCTGCTCCGTCATAATGCCGTTTACAACGGCAACGTGTGTTCGTTTCAACACATCGTGGATCAGGGTTGTTAACGTTAATCAACGATTAACGCCGTTGACGTTAATTTTCGCCGAAATCAACGTCAACGGCGTTGCGTTAATTTTTGTGGTAATTAACGTTAACGTCAACGGGATGCGTTAAATCAACGTTAACGAATAGCGTTAATCCAACCGTTAATTACTCACTGTGATATGAAAAAGACACGATAGTGTTGGCTGGCAGTGCTTCCTAAAGGTGCCAGGATGAATATTGTTTGTAAAGATTTTTGTGTAGTCATCTGGCCTCGCATTTGGCCTGGCCGGCGATTTCGATCTGTGTAGTTTGGATCGGCACGCGCAGTTCATTCCGAGTTTCTCTGGCCTGATCACATCCAGCCATGGTATAGATAGACCTGGCGTAATAATTAAATAACATACATTCCACGGCTCAGGGCCTGGGAATCCCTTTTATGGTAAACTCACTCTGATGACGGTAGATATCGGTTCACTGTTTAGCTAGTCACGTTGCATCTTTGAGATGAGAGCTTATTCTTATTTTGTATTTATTATGAAATAAGTATTTCATTTATTATTGTGCTAACGAAGGAGGTTGATTCGAGCTTGATGCAATGTTTTTTTAATCGCAGTAGACATGTCAAAAAATGCAAAAAAATTTTCACTAGGCGAGTTGTTAATTGAACCTATCGTTTGTTTGATGAGTTGCACCGGTACGATGTCATGCCACACGATAAGTTTCTTCTGCAACAACCAGCCATTTTATCAAAGAAGGCTCAGGCTAATTTGGTTAGAAAATTGCAGATGTAAATAACAACAAATTGAATTAGCCTTTGCACCATTATGTGCTGTCTTCCTCACTCCTTCGAAAAATTTGACAACGGGGCCCTCAGTAAAAGTCAAATTTCCTGTGGGAGAGAGCAAGAAAGCATCAAAGGCTGCACAGGCTAATTTATTTTAGACACTGCGGCGGCTGAAACAGTTAATTAATTAACCGGAGGAATTGCTGGACCAGTGCTCATAAGGAATCCTTTAGAAGCTCCTCGTATATTAACGGTGATGAATTCTCCCAAAGGATTTAAACAGGATTCCTAGCATTCGCCTTGAGATTTCCCCGGAAAAGACTGCAGGAAAAATTCTCAGCTGGAATTACTGAAAGATTTCGAAGTGGGAATTGATGAAAAATTCCTCTGAAAGAAAGAATGTAAGATTCCCTGACATTGCGGGAGCGGTAGGGCTAGAAATTGCCAAAGAATTATTGCAAGTAACTACTGGAGAATTTCTACGAGTATTACTCAAGCAATTTTTTCGCAGATTCTCCTAGCTGAATTCCAGATAACTCCAGGAATTTCTCCTAGGATTCATCAATAATTTCACCGGGAATTCCATCAGGAATTCTCACCGAAAAATCCTCCTGAAACTAATCCGAAGATTCCTACTCCTCCTGGAATTCCTCCGGGTATTCCTCCAGTATATTTTTCGGGGATTCTCGTAGGGATTCCGAATATATTTCCGAAAATTCTTCTAGGAATTCTTTTGGGATTTCAACAGGAATCCCTAGAGAGAAATACCTTCAGGAATTTTACAGGGAATACCAACAGCAATTCTACCGGGGATTTATCGAGGGATTTCCGCCAGGGATTCCACAAGGAATTCTTCCGGGGATTCTCCCAGAAATGGATTCCTCCAAGAATTCCGCCGGTGATTCTTCCAGGAATTTCTCTGAAGATTCCACCAGGAATTTTTCCAGAAATTCCGCTGGAAATTCCTTCGGAGATTCCTCCTTGGCTTCCTACAGGGATCCTCCAATGATTATTCCAGGAATTTCTCCGAGGATTCCTCCGGGCATTTCTCTGGAAATTTCTCCAAGAATTCCTTCGGAGATTCCTCCAGGGCTTCCTGCGGGGATTCCTTCAAGGATTCTCCAGGAATTCCTCAGACGACTCTGCCTGCAATTACTCCGGGAATTCCACTGGTAATTCCAGTAGAGATTCCTCAACGGATTCTACCGGGAATTCCTCCAGGAATTCCACCAGAAACTCTTCCGGGAATTCCTCTGGGTATTCCTCCAGCATTTTTTTGGGGTATTCTTCCAGGAATTCCACTGTATAGGGCCATAGACTGATAGGGCTGTTTGCAGTTCAGAAGGAATTTCTCGGCCTATCTTGATGCATGGGAAATTCCTTGCCTGAATCGCCCAAGAAACCGTTTTTCGTTTTGCAGTACGCAGTTGCGAAGAAATGACAATTCAAATGGCAGTCACCGTAGAAAGTTTCTGCCAGGAATCGGTCAAGATGTTTCTTGAGCGATTCCTTTTGAACTCGAAACTGCGCTTATATAACTTTAGGAATACATTCGGGGATTTTTTCCATGAATTCCTCTAGCGATTCCTCCTAGAATTTCTCTAGGGCTTCCTTCAGGAATTCTTTTAGCACTAATACAGCACTTCCACAGAGGATTCCTCCAGAAATTCCTCCGAGGATTCTTTCAGGAATTTCTCCGAGGATTCCACCGGGAGTTCCTCCGAAAATTTCTCTGCAAATTCCTCCATGAATTCCTTTGGAGATTCTTCCTGGGCTTCCTACGGGGATTCCTTCAAGGATACTTCCAGGAATTCCTCCAATAGGCCATATGAATAGAACTGAGTAATTCCGCTTTACTCAGATCCCTGTGAAGGTTCACAGAGATTTGCTCCACGGCTTCACATAGAGAATTTACTCACGGCTTCACAAGAGAATTTACTCAACTTTATTCATATGACCTAATGGCTCTTCCTGAAATTCCTTCGGTACATCCATTAGAGATTCCTCAAGGAATTCTACCGTGGATTCCTCCAAGAAGTCCACCGGCGACTCTTCCAGGAATTTCACTGGGGATTCCACAAAGCATTCCTCCAGAATTTCTCCCGGTCATTCTTCCTAGGATTCCTTCAGGAATATCACCGTGAATTCACCTAGGAATTCCTCCGTAGATTCCTCCTGCATTTCCTCCGTAGATTTTTCCAGGAATTCATACGGAGATTCTTCCAGGAATTGCTTCAAGGACTCTTCCTCGAATTCCTCTGGAAATTTCTCAAAAAAAAAAATACTCCGGGGATTCATCCAGGAATTCCTCCGGTTCTCTTTCAGCAATCTTTTCTAGGATTCTTCCACAAATTTCTCTGGGAATAACTCCAGAAATTTCTCCGCGAATTCCTCCAGAAAATCACCCAAGGATTCCTCCAGGAATTTCTCCGGGGATTCCTCATGGGTTTCCAATCCAGCTATTCCCGCCTGGTGTTATTCCCACCGAAGATTCCGAAAACTCATCCTGGATTTTTTTTTCGGGAATTTCTCCAGGAATTCCTTCTGACATTATTCGGGGATTCCTCCAGTGATTCCGGCACGAGTTCTTGCGGATATTGCTAAAGCATTTTTTTCAGTGATTCTTCAGGGAATTTCTCTGAATATAACTCCACGAACTACTCCGGGCTCTTTCAGCATTTTTTTGGGGTTCTGCCTGAAATTACTCTGGAGATAACTCCAGGAATTTTTCGGGGGATTCATCCGGGAATTCTATCAGGGATTCCTCCGGGAATTCCTTCAGGGATTCCTGCGGCAAATCCTTCAAGGATTTCTGTGGGAATTCCTTCAGGGATTCATCCGGGAAACCCTCCAGGGAGTCCTCTGGGAATTCCTCCAGGAATTCCTCCGGGAATTCCTTCAGGGATTCCTCCGGGAATTCCTCCAGGGATTCCTCCGGTTATTCCTCCAGGGATTCCTCCGGGAATTCCTCCAGAGATTCCTCCGGGAATTCCTCCAGAGATTCCTCCGGGATTCCTCCGGGAATTCCTCCAGGGATTCCTCCGGGAATTCCTCCAGGGATTCCTCCGGGAATTCCTCCAGGGATTCCTCCGGGAATTCCTCCAGGGATTCCTCCGGAAATTCCTCCAGGGATTCCTCCGGGAATTCCTCCAGGGATTCCTCCGGGAATTCCTCCAGGGATTCCTCCGGGAATTCCTCCAGGGATTCCTCCGGGAATTCCTCCAGGGATTCCTCCGGGAATTCCTCCAGGGATTCCTCCGGGAATTCCTCCAGGGATTCCTCCGGGAATTCCTCCAGGGATTCCTCCGGGAATTCCTCCAGGGATTCCTCCGGGAATTCCTCCAGGGATTCCTCCGGGAATTCCTCCAGGGATTCCTCCGGGAATTCCTCCAGGGATTCCTCCGGGAATTTCTCCAGGGATTCCTCCGGGAATTCCTCCAGGGATTCCTCCGGGAATTCCTCCAGGGATTCCTCCGGGAATTCCTCCAGGGATTCCTCCGGGAATTCCTCCAGGGATTCCTCCGGGAATTCCTCCAGGGATTCCTCCGGGAATTCCTCCAGGGATTCCTCTGGGAATTCCTCCAGGGATTCCTCCGGGAATTCCTCCAGGGATTCCTCTGGGAATTCCTCCAGGGATTCCTCCGGGAATTCCTCCAGGGATTCCTCCGGGAATTCCTCCAGGGATTCCTCCGGGAATTCCTCCAGGGATTCCTCCGGGAATTCCTCCAGGGATTCCTCCGGGAATTCCTCCAGGGATTCCTCCGGGAATTCCTCCAGGGATTCCTCCGGGAATTCCTCCAGGGATTCCTCCGGGAATTCCTCCAGGGATTCCTCCGGGAATTCCTCCAGGGATTCCTCCGGGAATTCCTCCAGGGATTCCTCCGGGAATTCCTCCAGGGATTCCTCCGGGAATTCCTCCAGGGATTCCTCCGGGAATTCCTCCAGGGATTCCTCCGGGAATTCCTCCAGGGATTCCTCCGGGAATTCCTCCAGGGATTCCTCCGGGAATTCCTCCAGGGATTCCTCCGGGAATTCCTCCAGGGATTCCTCCGGGAATTCCTCCAGGGATTCCTCCGGGAATTCCTCCAGGGATTCCTCCGGGAATTCCTCCAGGGATTCCTCCGGGAATTCCTCCAGGGATTCCTCCGGGAATTCCTCCAGGGATTCCTCCGGGAATTCCTCCAGGGATTCCTCCGGGAATTCCTCCAGGGATTCCTCCGGGAATTCCTCCAGGGATTCCTCCGGGAATTCCTCCAAGGATTCCTCCGGGAATTCCTCCAGGGATTCCTCCGGGAATTTCTCCAGGGATTCCTCCGGGAATTCCTCCAGGGATTCCTCCGGGAATTCCTCCAGGGATTCCTCCGGGAATTTCTCCAGGGATTCCTCCGGGAATTCCTCCAGGGATTCCTCCGGGAATTCCTCCAGGGATTCCTCCGGGAATTCCTCCAGGGATTCCTCCGGGAATTCCTCTAGGGATTCCTCCGGGAATTCCTCCAGGGGTTCTACTGGGAATTCCTCCAGGGGTTCCTCCGGTAATTCCTCCAGGGATTCCTCCGGGAATTCCTCCAGGGATTCCTCCGGGAATTCCTCCAGGGATTCCTCCGGGAATTCCTCCAGGGATTCCTCCGGGAATTCCTCCAGGGATTCCTCCGGGAATTCCTCCAGGGATTCCTCCGGGAATTCCTCCAGGGATTCCTCCGGGAATTCCTCCAGGGATTCCTCCGGGAATTCCTCCAGGGATTCCTCCGGGAATTCCTCCAGGGATTCCTCCGGGAATTCCTCCAGGGATTCCTCCGGGAATTCCTCCAGGGATTCCTCCGGGAATTCCTCCAGGGATTCCTCCGGGAATTCCTCCAGGGATTCCTCCGGGAATTCCTCCAGGGATTCCTCCGGGAATTCCTCCAGGGATTCCTCCGGGAATTCCTCCAGGGATTCCTCCGGGAATTCCTCCAGGGATTCCTCCGGGAATTCCTCCAGGGATTCCTCCGGGAATTCCTCCAGGGATTCCTCCGGGAATTCCTCCAGGGATTCCTCCGGGAATTCCTCCAGGGATTCCTCCGGGAATTCCTCCAGGGATTCCTCCGGGAATTCCTCCAGGGATTCCTCCGGGAATTCCTCCAGGGATTCCTCCGGGAATTCCTCCAGGGATTCCTCCGGGAATTCCTCCAGGGATTCCTCCGGGAATTCCTCCAAGGATTCCTCCGGGAATTCCTCCAGGGATTCCTCCGGGAATTTCTCCAGGGATTCCTCCGGGAATTCCTCCAGGGATTCCTCCGGGAATTCCTCCAGGGATTCCTCCGGGAATTCCTCCAGGGATTCCTCCGGGAATTCCTCCAGGGATTCCTCCGGGAATTCCTCCAGGGATTCCTCCGGGAATTCCTCTAGGGATTCCTCCGGGAATTCCTCCAGGGGTTCCACTGGGAATTCCTCCAGGGGTTCCTCCGGTAATTCCTCCAGGGATTCCTCCGGGAATTCCTCCAGGAATTCCGGGAATTCCGCTGTGGATAACTACAGGAATTCCTATGGGATCTCTTTCTGGAATTCCTCCGGGAATTGCTTCAGCATTTTTTCAGGGATTCTCCCAAAAATTTCTCTGAGGATAACTCCAGGAATACCAGGAATTTCTCCAGGAGTTCCTCCGGAAATTTTTCCAGGGTTTTTTTACAATAGATTTTTTTCAGGAATTCCTTCGGGTATTCCTACAGCATTTTTTTTTTTCGGGGATTCTCCCAGAAATTCCACCGGGAATTTCTACAGGAATTCAGCCGAGAATCACTGCAGCAAATGCTTCGGAAATTCCTTGGAGGTTTTCTCTAGAAATTCTTCCGGGGACTCCTCCTGGAATTCGTCCGAGATTTGCTTCAGGATTTTCTCCGGGAATTCTTCCTTGAATTTGTCCTGGAAGTTGTCCAGGAATTCCTCCAGGGATTTGACCAGGAATCCCTTCAGGGATTTTTCCCGGAAATCCTCCATGAAATCCTTCAAGAATTTCTCCATAAATTCCTTCTAGGATTCCTCCTGGAATTTCTCCGGGATCACCTCCTGGTATACCTCCGGGATTCCTCCGAGGACTTCTCTTGGATTTCCTCCAGGAAATCCTACTACAAATTCCTCCAGCACTTTTATCGGGGATTCTCCCAGAAATTCCTCCGGGGATAACCACAGGAATTCCTACGGGAATTTCTCCAGGAAATCCTTCGGAAATTTCTCCGGAAAATCCTCTAGAAATTTCTCCAGGCATTCATCCGGGAGTTTCTCCAGGAATTCCTAATATAATTTCCTCCAGGAATTCCTCCGAGTTTTCCTCCAGCATTTTTTCAGGGATTCTCCCAGGAATTGCGCAGTGGATAACTCCAGAAATTCCGCCGGGGATTCCTACAGGAATTCCTTCAGGAATTTCTTCATGATTTCAGCTTCTAGAAATGCCTTCTGGAATTCTACTATAGATTCTTCCAGGAACTCTTCCGGGTATTTCTCCAGCAGTTTTATTCGAGGGTTCTCCCAGGAATTCCGCTGTGTATAACTCCAGGAATTACTCCGGAAATTTCTCCTGGAATTTCATTTCGAATTTCTCAGGCAATTTCTCCAGGAACTCCTCTTTGGATTTCTTCAGAATTTCTTCTGGGGTTCTATCAGAAAAATCCCTGGAGGAATTTTTGGACAAATCCTCGGTGGGAACTCTTGGAGGTTTCCTCGGTGGGAATTCCTGGAGGAATTCTCGTTGGGAATTCCTGATGAAATCCCCAGAAGAATATCTGGAGGAATCTCTTGTGGGAATTCGTGGATGAATTCCCTGTGGATATTCCAAGAGGAATTACATGTATCCACTAGGAAATTTCTGAGGGAATCCTAGTAGCAATTCTTGGTGGAATCTCCGGAGGAATTCCTTTAGTTTTCCTGTGAGTAATCCCCAACGGAATTTCTTGGAGAAAGCCCGAAAAATTTGCTGGAGGAATATCCGGAAGAAATCCAGGAAAAATCATTAGTAGGAATTTCTGGAGAAATTCGCGGAGGAATCCCAGGAGAAATTCAAGAGGAATTTTATTAGGAGTCCCCGGAAAAATTCCAGGAGAAATTCCCGAAGGAATTCATGGAAGAATCGCTGATGGATTTCCTGGGAGAATGCCGGGAGGAATTTCTGAAAAAAATCTTCAGTGGGAATTCCAGAGATTCTTCCATGGATTCCTCTAGGAACTCCTCCGGGGACTCTTCCTGGATTTTTATCGGGGATTTATCCGTGGATTCCTCCAGAAATTCTTCAGAGATTTCTCCAAGAATTCCTCCGGGGTTTTCGCTGGGAATTCCTCCAGAAATTCCTCAAGTCATCTTTCGGGGATTATTCTTGGGATTCCTTCAGGAATTTCCCGGCGGAGGTTTACTCCAGGAATTTCTCCGGGAAATTTTATAGGAATTGCTGGGGAAATTTCTAAAGGAATTCCTCCGGGGATTCCTCCATGAATTCCTCTAGAGATTCCTTTAGGATTTCCTCCAGGAGTTCTTCCGGAAATTGCTCTGGAGATTCCTCCAAGAATTGCTTCTTAGATTTCCCCAGGAATTCCTTGGAAGATTCCCCCAGGGATTCTTTCAAGAATTACTCCGGTGTTTTTTCCAGGAATTCCTCCGGGGATTCCTCCAGAAATTTCTTAGAGTATTCCTCCAGGAATTTCCTCGGGTATTTGTCCAGTAATGCCTACTGAGATATCTCCAGGAATTCCACCGAGGACTTGTTCTGGAATTTTTTTCGGGATTTTGTCCTGGAATTCCTCTGGGAATTTCTCCAAAAAAAAATTCAGATTCCTCCAGGAATTCGTATGGGATTTTCTCCAGGAGTTCTTCCGGGGATTGCTCCAGGAATTGCTCCGGATATCTTCCGGAGATTACTCCGAGAATTCTTCCAAGAATATCCCCGAAAAATTTCTCCAGAAATTACTGCAAAAAGTTTTCCGGGAATCCTTCTATGGGTATTCCTCCTGAATTTATTCAGGGATTCCTCCAAGAAGTCGTCCAGGGTTTCCTCTAGAACTTCCTCCGGAGATCCCTTCAGAAATTGTTCCAGGGCTTCCTTCAGAGAATCCGCCGGGGATTACTCCGGCGATTCCTTTTAAATTCCCCCGGGGACTTCTCCTGGAGTTCTTCCGGGAATTTCTTCAGAAATTTTCCGGGAATTTTTCCAAAAATTCTTCCGGGAAATTTTCCAGAAATTTCTCTGAGAATTCCTCCTTGGATTCTTCCACAAATTCTTCAGGGATTCCTCCAGGAATACCTCCGGGTTTCCTTCAGAAATTCCTCCACGAATTCCGCTGTGGAGTCCTCTAGAAATTCCTCCGGAATTTTCCCCAGGTATTCCTATAAGGATTCATTACGAGATACCTCCTTTAATTCCTTCAGGAATTCCTGAAGGAATTCCCTCAGGGATTCTTACAGAAATACCTCCTGGGATTTTGCATGGTATTCCTCAGAGAAATTTTCGAAGGACTTTCTGGAGGAATACCAGGCGGAGTCCTTTAATAAATCTCTGGAGGATTTTTTTTTAAGAATCCTTTGAGAAATCTCTGGAGGAATCCCTGGAGTAATCCCTAAAAGAACCCTTGTAGGAGTATTTGATGACATTCTTAGAGGAATGGAAACCGGAGTTATTGCTGCACGACTCTCCGGAGGAAATTCCTGTTGGAATCTCTGAAGAAATAAGTGGAGGAATCCCTACGTGAATCCCTGAAGGAATCCCTTGTGGAATAACTGGAAAAAAACCCTGTAGGAATCCCTTGAGGAATCTCTGGAGTAATCTTCTGAGGAATCCATGAAATAATCCTTAATTAATCACTGGAGGAATCTCTGGCGGAACCCCTGAAGGAATTCATAGAGGAATCCTCGATGCAATCCCTGGAGGAACCCTTGCAAGAATCCCTGGAGAAATCCCCTATGGATTCCCTGAGATAAACCACTTAAGATATTCCTGAAGGAATTTCTGGCGGAACTCCTTAAGGAATTCCTGGAGGAATCCTTTGAGGAATCTCTAAAGGAATCCATTAAATTATTCATTTGGAATCCCTGGAGGCATCCTTGAAGGAACTCCTGAAACAGTTTCTGGAGGAATCCCTGGAGAAACCCCCAAGGATTCCCTGAAGTAACCCGTGGAGTAATCTCTGAAAGAATCTCTGAAGGAGTTATTGCTGTATTCTCCGGAGGAATCCTGGAGGAGTCCCTGAAAGACTTTCTGGAGGATTCCCTGAATGAATCCTGTAGAAATCCCTGAAGGAATTTCTGGAAGAATCTTTGGAGGAATTTCTGAAAGAATTTCTGAAGGAATTCCTTGATTAGTCCATAAAGGAATTCTTGGAAGAATTCAAGAAGATTCCTGGAGGAATCCCTGAAAATTTCCTGGAGGAGTCTCTGAAGGAATTTCTGCAGGAATCCATGAAGGAATTCCTGGATGAATCCCTGAAGGAAGTCTTGGAGGAATGTTTGAAGGAATTCCTGGAGGAGTACCTGAAGGAATTTCGGAAGAATCTCAGCTGGAATTCCTAGATAAATCAATGAATCTTAAGGAATTCCTGGAGAAATCTCTGGAGCAATTCCTGAATAAATCTCTGGAGCAATTCCTGGAGGAATCACTGTAGTAATTCTTTGATCAATCCCTGAAGGAATTCTTGGAGAAATCAAAAAAGGAATTCCTGAAGGAATCCCAGAAAAATTCCTGGAGCAATTCCTGAAGGAATGTTCGGAGTAATTTTTGGAGGAATTCCTAAAGGAATCCGTGGAGGAATCATGGAGAAATCTTTGAAGGAATTCCTGGAGGAGTCCCTGAAGGAATTTCGGAGGGATCTCTGATGGAATTCCTAGATGAATCAATGAAGGAATTCTTGAAAAACTTCCTGGAGGAATCCCTGAAGGAATTTCAGGAGGAAACTCTGGAGCAATTCCTGGAGGAATCACTGTAGTAATTCCTTGATAAATCCCTGAAGGAATTTTTGAAGGAATCCAAGACGGAATTCCTGGAAGAATCTCTGAAAAAAATCCTGGAGGAATCCCTGAAGGAATTTCTGGAGGAATCCCTGGAGGAATTCCTGGAGGAATGTTTGGAGTAATTTCTGGAGGAATCCCTGAAGGAATTCGTGAAGGAATCATTGAAGGAATTCGTGGAGGAATCTCTGTCGGAATTCCTGGAGGAGTCCCTGAAGGAATTTCGGAGGAATCTTCAATGGAATTCCTAGATGAATCAATGAAGGAATCCCTGAAAAACTTCCTGGAGGAATCCCTCAAGGAATTCCTGGAGGAATCTCTGAAGGAATTCCGGAAGGAATCTCGGGATGAGTTCCTGGAGAAATATCTGAAGGAATTCTTAGAGGAGTTTCTGAAGGAATTCCTGAAATCACGGCATTTGAACCGTCATATCGAGACTATACAAGAAAATCTGTATGTGTTCCCTGTGATTACCCTCCGGAACCGATTACATGTCCTTCAGAGTTATATCTTTTAAGTAAGCCTATAAGAGATTGTAGATCGGACCAATTTTTTTTATAGCGTGTGTCAAGTAAAATTTGGAACGATCGTGCTCGTGTAAAAAAAATGACAGGGCTCATCAGCAAATTTCATTCATCAGACTTTTTCTGAGATTACCAATGCCTACCCTGACAACTGTCAGCTGTCAAATTTGTGCTTCCTACTTTTCGCTCCCCTGCGTAGCTCAACAGCTCAGCATGATCCACCTTACGATGGGTTGATGAGCTGCCTGGTTGTTGCAGTTGAACAACTTATCGTGTAGCGTGACATCGATGCGACACCACCGACGTAACTCATCGAACAAACGATAGGTTCAATTGGAAGCACCCTTGGAGGATTCGCCAGGGAGAACTCTTGGAGGAATATTCTGAGGGAACTCCTGGATAAATTTCTGGAGGGAATTGCTGGGTAATCGTCAGAGGAAACTCCTGGAGGAATTCCCCATCCTCAAAACGATCTTCTGGAGGAATCTCTTGGGGAACTTACGAAAGAATCGCTGGAGAAAATACCCAAAGGAATCTTCGAAAAGAACTTCTGGGAATACCCAAAAGGATCTCCTGCGGGATTCCCTAAGTGGTTACATTTTACGGAATTCCCAAAAAGGTATCCTGGAGGAATCTCCAAAGGAAATTCCTGGCGGAAACCTCAAAACGAGTCCCAGTTGGAATCACCATGAGGAATTCCTGGTGGAATCTTCAAAAGGAGCTTCTATGGAATCCACAAAAGGAACTCATTACACCAAAGAATTTCTGGCGGAGTCTGCAAAGGAAATTCCTGACTGTATTTGTAAAGGGAAATTCTGGCGAAAGCCCCTGACAGAATCCCCGGCGAAGTCCCAGATGGATTTGGCTGGAGTTCCTCTATGTAATTCCCGGCGGAATACTCAGATGGGATTCCCGGTGGAATCCCAAGAAGGTATTACCAGAGGAATGCCAGGAATGAGTTACCGGTTCCTCATAAGAAGCTCTTAACGGAATCTCCAGAGGAAAACATGGCGGAATCGTCAGAGAGAATTCTTTGCCGAATCCCCAAAGGGAATTCCTGTTCTAAAGGGAAATCCTGTTAAAATCTCAAGACGGAATTCTTGACGGAGTCTCCAGACAGATTTCCTGGCGGAACCTTCAGAGAGAATTCTTTCCCGAATCTTCAGAGGGAATTTCTGTTGGAATTTACAGATGGAATTCCTGGCTGAACCTTCCGAGAGGATTTCAGATGGAATCTCAAGAGGGAGATCCCAGCGGGATCCTCCAAACAAAATCCCATGACAGAATTCCCGGAGGAATCTCGAGGAAATTCCCAGTCAAATCTCCAGAGGAAACTCTTGGCAGAATCTCTAGAGGGAATTTCCTGCGGAATCCCTAGTGGAAATATCTTACCAAAACCGAAGAGAAAATCCCAAAGGGAATTCCTATTAAAATCAGCTGAAATTGAGCTGAAAGGATACTTGGCTGAATTACCACACTGAGAAAACTGATCTTAAGAAGGTCATAAGTTTGTCTTATGAAATTTCGACATAAGAAAAAGTTTTGATTTCCATAAGAAATTCTTATGATATCATTTCATAAGACGTCTTATGAAATATTTTTGCGCAATATAAAACAAAATCGCTACCTGGATTCCAACCAGGGACGTCGAGATCGGAGAACGCGTGCTTTACTCATGCGCCCATCGACGCTTCGAAAGTTGGAATGGTTGGAGTGCAATAATAAGTTTGGTTTTTCCAGATCAACGTTTCATAAGATAACTGATGATTTTCATAAGAGCCTTCTTATGAGATTTTTCATAAGACTGCTGTAATGAATTTCTTAAGAAATTTTTGCCTCAGTGCAGGAAGAATTACAATAACATCCGTGAAACATCCAAATCTTTGACGTTTGTTTTGCTACTTTTCAAAAATGGGTTACCTTGATTTTCCATCCAAGCATGCAACATTTGAATTAATCACGCGCAACAAAAAATTGACAGTGCAACTCATCAAAACTACTCACCAAAGACGTTTGGTGATTTTACCAACACAGCTACTGACTTTTGGTAACACAATCGCGTATCTCAAAAACAAAGTTTGGTTTGTGAAGTGGACCAGGTGGACATCTAACTAAACAAGAAATTCAAGCAGTTTAAGTTGGTTGTAATGCAAGATTCAAAATGAAGAAACCCGTTTCTCCACAAATTCCAGAGTGAATAGGACCATTACCTATTGGGACGATTGGGACTTCGAAGAAAAACCATACATCGGTGGAAGTTTTGTTTCAACCCCAATATTCTAATATTTAGAAAAACATGATGGAGTACAAAGTGAGGGAACGTTCAAAAATTACGTCCAACAGAGGGGGGGTCTAGGAAAGTGTGACAGTACGTGTAGAAGGTATGTTCCACTGCACGATTTCATGCTGGCCTGCTTACCCCCCCAGAAAATTTGACGTTTGAGAGGTGCCGACACCGCTCAAACGTCAAATTTCGTGTGAGGGTAAGCAGGCCAGTATAAATTCGTGCAGTGGACCATAGGGAAATAACGTGACAGAGGGGGGAGGGGGGTCTAGAAATCCAGTAAAATTATGGACATAATAAATGAACCTTCCCTGAGACGTCGTGTTACCTACCATGGAAATGATGACCATTGAGTATTTTTCATCGGTGAGTATTTAAAGAGGTCATTCTCTATAGTTTGTGTTTATTGCAATTGTTTCACAATACGCCCATCAATTATGCTTTTAAACTGACCAGGCACGCTGTAATATCGTCAACCGACTCGTTACGCATTTGATAGCGCCCACATTAGTGGACAAATAACTCCTCGCGCACTAGGCATAGTTCCAAAGAGTCGCTTAAAGAGTTGCCACATATAATGTTGGGTTAGCAATAATGGTGCACGGGAGCTTATGACTGGTCAAAATAAATGCATAATATGACGTTGCTTATTGTAACTACTAAAAATAAACACAATTTGAAGAATTCTTAAATTTGACCTAGAAGGCAAATATTTTCGAAATTCCTTGTGAATGTCAATGTCATGATTTTTTAGAAACAAAAATAAATATCAACAGTGCTAGCAAATTCAACAGAAATTAGCCCACATTTTTGCCGATTTCATCATGCTCTCTAGGAATTTTATTCAACAATATTTTTGCTTTTCAAGAATGCAGTTGAAAGTAAAACATCTCCAAACATTTCCGATGAGTCCGGGATTTTTGTAAAGAAAATTTCCTCGACCTCGAGAGAAGCTTTGTGCCTGTCAGTTTCGGTCAAATTGCACAATTAACGTAAAAATCAACGGAGTCGTTAACGTTAATTCAACGCTCAGTAACGTTAATTCAACGCTCAGCGTTAACGTTAACGTTGATCAACGATCCTGAAAAATCAACGCAAAAAACGTTAATCGTTACAATTAACGTTAACGAGTTAACGTAACGCCGTTAATCGTTGATTAACGTTAACAACCCTGTCGTGGATCTGTATTGGGAAGATGTAAAAACCCATCCAAGATCAGTCCCTGGCTTGAAGTATAAGCATATTAAACTAGCCCAGTTTGCTGAAATGAATGTTGGATTAGCAGCCCAGACATTGAGCCAGTCCGTAGCTGCCGGTTTGCGTTCTTACGTACACACTGGAAAGCTTTCAGCCGATGCCCTCAATACCGCCAAATATTGCGAGGAATTTGATCAACTTTTCGACATAGCTAATTCATCTACTTTCAATGAAACTAAGGTAATTATAGTAATTTATGTAGCTATTTCATAATTACAGATAAATATTCATATTGCATCTCGTTCAGGAACTCAAAAGACCCATTCAGGCTAAGAGTAACCACATAAAAGTAATGCAAGAAATGAAGAAATCGCTCAAGTCTTTGTATTTCATTGATAAAAACTGTTCTAATGTGAAAAGCGTAAGTTCTTATTTCTAAAACAGAATTTGAAATCGAATACACAATATAACTATTAACCCTCTAATACCCAACCCCGCCTTTAGACGGGGTATAGTTTGAGAATTTTTGTAATTTTTGTTTCGTGGACAATCAATTTTTTTATATTTTTGGGTGATATTTAGGACTGTTTTGTATATCTTAAAATGGTTTTTGGTGTCTTCTAAAGCGTATTTACATTTTTGAAAAATCATTGAAAAAATGATGTTTTAGTCACCTTTAAGAAATCATTGATTATTTTGTATTGAATCGCTAAAATTAACATATTTTAGATTTTTCCCAAATCATTCTATCATAGTAGAATAGTTTAAGGGAGTCGAATACACTCTAAAATTACTTTCCTTAAAATTACACGAAAAATAAAATTTTCATTGAAAAAATTTTAAAATAAAAATATTCCAACAATAATCCTAAAATCTCAAAATGTTTTCGTCTCAAAAAATCGGTATCCCAAAGAGGCTTCAAGGAAAAATATAAAAGTGTTTGGATGTTCAAAAATAAAAATTAGAAAAATCAAAACCCGAAAATCACAAAATCGAGAATTAAAAAGAATCATCTTCCAAAACATGTTTAAATCGATTTTAGATGACGAAAAATGATATTTAGATCAAAATCAAAAATTTGGGTATTAGAGGGTTAAATAAAGCTCTGAGTGTAACCAAATATGCAAGGTAATAGTTATTAATTAATATTAAAAATTATACAGGAATCAAAATTCAAGCCTCTAGTGAAACAATCAAGAAAACCGTACTGCATTGAAGGATGGTTGCTGTATATTTCTGCTGTCATCATGCTCTGGGAAGAACTCCAAACGAAGTACAATTTCACTTTCTTAAGGACACGGAATTTATCGCAAGACTGCCTGGAACATTTTTTCTCAACGATTCGATGGAAGAATGTGAACAACAACCATCCTGATGCCGCACAATTTATGTCCGCTTACAAATCAGCAGTTATTAACCAAATCATGATTCCTGGAAAAGTTGGTAATGTAGAAGCTGATTTGAGCAAGTTTATTGTCAATGACAATGAAATCAAGAATATAGGCTTCGTTAACGGCCAGTATAAGCGTTCATCGGATTCAGAAGAATGCAATGGAGTTGAAGTGGAGCAAGTAGACGATCTGAATGAACTTTCCAGCATCTACTGGACGACCGGATGGGCGTGCAGTACAATCAACCACAAGGACTGTTTAGATCGCTTGAGAAAACTGGAGGAAAAGGTAACAGAAGATGTGACGTTCCTTGCCGAATCAAAAAAATACACACCGACCTCTAAAATCGTTACACCAGGAAATACAATCTTCCAATACTTCAAGGAAGTATGCCACATATTTGGTGAGAAGTTCGACATGCTATTGAAGCAAAGCCCAATAGGAGTTAAAGCTGAACTGAAGAAGTTGATTGATGAAAAATTTCATATTTCGAAGGATGCTGACAACGCTGATTCCGCAGAAGCAGAAAACGACGATAGCCTTCTTTTCAGTGCATTGTGTCCAAAATGTGCAGCTAAGATTACTGATCGTTATTTGAATATGTTAATGGGATGTCGGCTAACAGAAATGAACAGTACTTTTAAAAGCATGAACGATCAGAAGAAGGCATCGAAGAAAACTGCAAAGGCCAAGAAACTCAACATTAATCGTCCTTCATGTATCGCATAATAATTTAAATTTAGATTTCATTGTTTATGTTATTTTTTGTTGTTGTTGTTATGTTGTTCTTTAGTTATTCGTTTATAAACTAGTTTACAAAAAATTAAAAGACCTTTACACTCTTATCAAATCATCGTTCATTATTTGTATCTCATATCTTTATTTCGTTTAATATAATCCATAGCTATTCCTAGTTTTTACACGCATTATTGGTCAAGTTTCTTCGCTATTGTGATGCTCTACCAAGCATATCTGTGTTATGTTGCTTTTATAGCAAGTCATATATTGCCACGCCATGAAACCTTTTAAAGTTAATTCAATATTTACAACATGGGACAGATATGCACAAAAGACAGTATATGTCCATAAACTACGTAGACTATAGGAGGGAGTGGAGAGTGGCCAAATACTACGGTCCATACCAATTTCGAAAACTTTATATTGGCCAAAGTCTACGAGGGGGGAGGGTGGTTTGAGATACCCAAAATTACGTCTACGTAGTTTATGAACTGCTCCTTACCAAATGAAGTATTTCCTTTCAAATATAAATGGAACCACCAATTTTTTTTTTTTTGGGATATTAAGACCAGTTGCAACTGTTACCTGATTGAAAATTTGTTTTATTTAGAATTAAATAAAACTGGCTGTGTCTTTTCGTATGTCTTACAAAACAGTATGTATGAAGAATCGACGTGGATTTTTGGCATACAATTCTTAACTTTTCCCTATATGTTTCTTAGCGTTCGGCATCTTTTGGTTGCGACGATTATTGGTCGTTCGTTATGGTTCTTTCGGCTTCCGCACACCCGCTATCTGCCAGATAGAAAGCCCAAATTGTGTATTAGCAGCAAACTAAAAGCAAAAAAATCAGCTGGTGTTTCTCATCAGGTGCACTAGACATGCGTAATGTCATCTATTACGTAGGTAGAAATCAGTCCGCCTAAAGACCAGTAAGTAGCTGCGCCTCCGCTAAAAAAGCGACGAAATGATTCTCCAGAGCTCCACACACAAATGATAAATAAACAAGAGCTGTCAAAAACAATCGTAGTATGCATCTGAAAATCTAGGGAAAATTGCCTACTAGTTCTATATTCTTCCCCACTGTGGCAGCACCGTCACAAAAAAGATGTGTTTCCTGCGATTTGTTCGGCGCATGCCGTCACATGGCCATCTTGTTAATCGGACATCTTTGTTACCAGTCAGTATACTTCACCAGCCAACCGACCAATGAGGAATAGTGGTCGCGGTTGATTCGGTTTCTCTTTGCTCCCTGTGCGTGTTCGTTCGTAGTGATGGTTGGCGCTGATGACTGATCGTACCATTCATAATCACTCAAATTCAAGCGCTGCCGAACTCATCACTCGTACTATCAAGCAAGAGAGATGCGAATGATGTGAATGCGGCTAATATGGAATACAACGAAGATCAACGGCGATCGCAGTGCTCTACTGCTGATAGCAATTTCTCGCTATTTCTCTCGAACATTGACTTGAGTGTTACAGAGGAGGACGTACATGCGATGGTTTCTCGTTCTCTCGGTACTCCTCAACCTGAGCGCATCGATATAACGAAATTAACATCGATTTGGAATAGCCGTAGATCAATGGATTACCTGTCATTCAAGGTGATGCTAGATAAAAATGGGAAGTTCGTGCGATGGATCCCGCTACATGGCCAAATAATGTTAGATTCCGAGAGTTTGTAAACAAGAACAACGACACCTGGAGAGCTGTAGACAACTGAATTAGTGTTCAATTAGTTATTGAAATAATGCTGAGCTAATTTTATATGCTGCTTCATTATGTACCGATAAATGTTTTTGATGTATGTGCGATAGAAATTGTTTTTGTCAGTGATGTTGAAATGGTTTAAGCAGTATGCAGTGTTGGTTATAAATATTGTTGTTTTGTGGTATAATCAAGTTAAATTATTGTTGCTATCTCAATTGTTTAATATTAAGATTACAGTCTGTATGGCATAGAGCCAAAGACGGTGAAATAAATAAATTCCCATTGATTCCCTTCGTTGTTACCTATGAATGGCAGTACATGCGAATGATAGTGGCTTCTACAGCCGTGGCATGTACATTAGAAAGTAGAAATGTTTTGTGGTTTTAGCATCACTCATCTCTTTTAGCAGATTTATGGTAATAAAGTATATGCAACTGCTGTCAGATTTGAGATAGCTTTCAACCCTTCAGCACGCGCGCTGTTGTAAAAAGTACAACACTACCAAAAAACCTCGCTCGTCGTATATAGCGCGGGCGCAGTGCAGTTTCGGTTGCTTGATGGCGCGCGTCCTGGAAGGTTAAATTATCAATATAGGGCAGTTTAGCCGTCGAACTGCTATGATACGACAGTAAGCAGGTCGAATGCAGACATGAAACAGAAATGCGGCTTATTCAAATGCTTATTGGTTACTTGGGAAAGCAAATAACGAAAAAACTCTAAACTTAGTTCTGATTTCAATTTCAACTTGTATGTTTAATGAATTTTCTGAAAAGTCAACAATAGCCAGAAAAGGTTGCCCATCGTGGAGCGGATCTGGTGTGATGATTAAAGCACGTGACTATCACCTGGGATTGAATCCCATTCCCGACAAACTTGCAAAATGTGAGTTCTTCCATCGGAAGGGAAGTAAAGTGTGGGTCCCGGGATGAAAAAGGGCTAAAATCTCGTTATAGAAAGAAAAAAAAAACATTTCCGACTCCCAGATTCAGATCGCATAGGTGCAACCAGAGGAGATTATCACCAAAGCTACACAGCTAGTCGCGTTCGCTAATTTTACCGAAATCTCAACAGCTGAACGTTCGGTAATGGTTTTTTACCGAAATTCTGCAAAAATTACCAAATTTCGGTAAAATGTTATCGTTTATCTGTCAAATTTTAACGAAGTTCGGTAAACGTCACCGAATTTCTCCGGTAAAAAACTTAACGGTTGAGATTTCGGTAAAATATTACCGAATTCGGTGATTTTTTCTAAGTGTGTAATGACTTAATAAACCATCCATCGTTCTGCTTAATGCTGAAGAACAGTAAGTTGATGCTCCCAATACAGTTCAATACCATATTAACCTAGGAACTCTTTCGAAGATATTAATTTGCTCACTAATAAATCTGTTAAGATTATTATTTTGGTTTCATTTGAATGAAATTCACCACGACATTTGAAGGACCCTGAAGGAGTTTCTTCTAAAATTCTTTCAGCAGTTCATTCTGGAATTCCTCAAGGAGTTTTTTGGGATTCCCATTTTTGAGAATTCTTCTCTTTTTATTTCCTCCGGCACTTCCTTCTGAGATTTCACCAAGAATTTTCTTTGGGATGCCATTTGAGATTTCCTTCTTCTTGTATTCCTTCAGGGGTTTCTTCAGAGATTCCTCCAAGAACTCCTTTCGGAGTTCTTTTTACGATTTCACCAGAAGTTTCTTCTGAGATTTCTCCGGGAGTTTTTTCTCTAAGGTTTTTCTAAAAGTTTATTCATGGTTTCCTTCTGGAGTTCTTTCAAGATATTCTTCTCCTCTGTTTCATTAGCAGTATCTTCGGACATCTCTTCTGGGATTTTAAACGGAATTTCTTTTGAGATTCCATCAGAACTTCTTTCTGAATTTCCTGAAGAAGTCCCTTTCGGGATTCCTCCAGTAAATCCTTCTTGGTATCCTACAGGATTCACTCAGATATTCATTCCGAGATCTCTGTAGGAAACCCCTCCGGCATTCTTTTAAAACGCCTCCTTCTCCTTCGTTGCGTCTGGGATTCCTCCAGGAGTTCTCCAGGAACTTCCGGCATCCCTCCATTCACTCCTTTTGGAATTCCTTCAAAATTTCCTCCAGGAGTTTCTTCTGAAATTCATCAGGATGTTCCTTGAGGGATTCCTTTTGAGATTCCTCCAAATCCTTATGGGATGTTTTCAGAAGCTTTTTCTGAGATTCCCAGAAGGAAATCCTGTGAAAATGTTATCCTTCTCCTGTTGGGGAAACCTATAAAGAACACCATGAGAAATTACTTACAAAGCTTATGGAAGAGCTCCTTTAGAAATTTTTGGAGGAATTCTTCAATGAAGTTGTGGAGAAACTGTATAAGGTACTCATGGATTAATGCCATAATGCCAAAAAAAATCCTTTGCAACCTTAGCAGCGGGCAATGCCCTATAGCAAGCAGCATACTATTGATCGTTGAAAGCGTTTGAGCGAAATTGATTTTCATAAACATTATTCTTTCATTATTTTTTACGCAGGATTTCAAAACCATTTTCTCAGATACAGTTGTGGCGTCAGATAGTTGCATGTCTTATGAAAGAAAGCCGGCATTTATGTCCATTATTTGTTATTTAAATTGATAAGATGAAAAAAAAACAGATCATGCAATATATATATATATATATATATATATATATATATATATATATATATATATATATATATATATATATATATATATATATATATATATATATATATATATATATATATATATATATATATATATATATATATATATATATATATATATATATATATATATATATATATATATATATATATATATATATATGTTTATATATTTATTTACTGGATGATGATACTTAAAGCAAGTTAAAATTTTATTAACCCGGTTGCGGTCGCGTCGTGTACTGAGTACACGCACCATCAAAAATGCACGCAGGTGGTACACAGCGTGAGCGCGGCGTCACTGCAGGTAGTCAAAGACGCGACTGCTCGGAGGTTAAGCTAAGTAGAAAGCTACGTAGCATATCATGAAACCATACCACCCCCCCCCCCTCCCTATCGTCACACTTCGTCACAAAATCACCAACACCCCCTCCCCCCAAAAAGCTACGTCATTTATGGACGACCCCTAGAACGTGGTCGATTTGGTTTTCTGGTTGATGGTCGGGTGATCTCCAGATGGCTTTGTGGATATCTTTGCGGGGGAAGAAGGTGCTTCGGACTACCATACCACGGAAGGCTGCAAAGTTTACGCATCGCTGGCCGTTATCATTCGATACGGCGTGCAGGCTGTTTCGCCCGATTACCGGTCGGTACATTTCCTCCCTTTCTACCTGCGCGTTCATGTCGCCGACAACGATTTTCACGTCACGCGGCGAGCAACCATCGTATGTTTGCTCTAACTGCGCGTAGAACGCTTCTTTCTCGTCATCGGGTCTCCCTTCGTGTGGGCAGTGGACGTTGATGATGCTGTAGTTGAAGAAACGGCCCTTAACTCTCAACATGCACATCCTTGCGTTGATCGGCTGCCACCCGATCACACGTTGTCGCATCTTGCCCAACACTATAAATCCTGTCCCCAGTTCATTGGTGGTGCCACAGCTTTGGTAGAAGGTAGCCGCTCGATGTCCGCTTTTCCACACTTTCTGTCCAGTCCAACAAAGTTCCTGTAACGCCACGATGTCGAAGTTGCGGGGATGTAATTCGTCGTAGATTATCCTGTCACATCCTGCAAAACCTAGTGACTTGCAATTCCATGTTCCAAGTTTCCAATCGTAGTCCTTATTTCATCGCGTGGTTCTTTGCCGATTGTATCGAGTCGTATTTTCTCCTATGTTATTCGCAATGGGGATTTTTACGGGTGGCTTATTGGGCCTACGCCAACACTCCTGTCTCGCCGGAGGGCCATCGTGCCAGCTCTGTTTAACGTCCCAACCAACACTGGGAGGACCACGCTGATGGGGCTACCACCTTGGATCTAGCTGGGCGTGGTGCAGCGTTTCTTACTCAGCCGTTGGATACCAGAACAGACGCTGTTTGAGCCGCACCTCCTTGGTGAACAGACGCTCGGCACGTACCTCCTCAATCTAGCTGAAGTCAGAAGGACAACAGTGCCCAGGCTGCACTACCAGCTAAGCACACAACTCTTAGCTGGCGGTCTATGTCATCGGTTGAACCGGGGAAATATCATCAGCCAATTACCTCGAATCCTTGAGATTCCAAATTTTTGAGAAGATCATCAACTATTAATGACCACAGTAGAGGTGATAGCACGCCTCCCTGTGGACACCCTTTTACTGCTCTAACATTGATGGAGGAGCTTCCAAGGTTTGCCGATATTTCTCTGTTTGATAACATTTCACTAATCCAATCAATAATGCAATTGTCGAAGTAATGTTTCTTCATTGCAGATATCATTGAATTATGAGATGAATTGTCAAATGCTCCTTCAATGTCAAGGAAAGCTGCAAGTGATTTTTTTTTGATTCCAAAGTCCTTTCTAATTTTGTAACAACTGCATGTAGTGCTGTTACTGATGATTTGCCTTCCTGATACGCAAACTGAAATTTGCTTAAAGGAATTTTGGCTGTATATGATGATTTAATATATTCATCGATATTTTTTTTCCATCGTTTTCAGTAAGACTAACGATAAGCTAATCGGCCTGAAGGATTTTGGTGATGTCCTATCCTTTTTATTAACCTTCGGGATAAAAGTAACCCTAACTTTTCATCACTTTTCTGGAATATAGCGTAATGATAAACTTGCTTGAAATAGTTCCGTCAAAATGGGTTTTAATATCGCCTTCCCCTTCTGCAGTAGTACAGGATAAATTCCGTCCCTACCAGGAGATTTGAAGGGATCATAGGTGCTAATCGCCCACTCAACTTTCTATTCAGTAAAAATTTGTTTGACCAAAGCCCGCGCATCTGTCCTGGACCTTTCTTACACAGTTGAATCATTTGTTACGTTATGATTATTGGGCCTGGTTTCACAGTTACCAGTTCTTGATGCAGATGTTCTTTGGTCTTCATATGGATTGATAATAGAACAAGGGAAGTGCGTCCTCATCATCAATTTCAATGTTTCATTAGCCGAAGTTGTGAAAGAACCATCTTCTTTCTTCAGTGTTCCTAAGCCATTGGAATGATCTTTAGCACGGATTTTTTACAACCTTGCGGTTGCAGGAGTATTTTACATCACACCAAATTTGGCCATTTTGTTTGGAAATAGTAGTTTATGCAATTCAGCATCATAATTTTTATTTTATCTAACTCATTTTAATATCATAATGGCCGATTTTTCCGAACTGGTTCATTATGCAACTGAAATGAGTGGCATAATGAAAAATAGTGGTATAATGTTCATAATGCAACTGATTTGAGTTGCATTATGGACATTATGCATATATCATTGCATACAATTTTGTATGGAACTCGTTGCAAAACTCGATTTTTCAGCACTCTTCGTATTTATCCAACTCGGCAAGCCTCGTTGGATAAATGTGCGACTCGTGCTGAAAAAATCAACTTTTTGCAACTCGTTACATAAATAACTATTACTCAACAAGGTGTAGAATGAAAATTTTTACAGCACGAGTCGTACATTTATCCAACGAGGCTTACCGAGTTTCATCCTGACTCCGCATGACTCGGTAAGGATTGAGTGCCGGTATGCAGAAATGTAGTGATTATTCCGCTATGAATAATTATTTTCGTTTAAATTGAAGAAAAATGACAAAATATTAAGGCATTCTGTTCGATTCCCATGAGAAAACCTTAATCCTTTTCTGTTTGATTAAGTTCACATCTCGGTTGTTTTCGGTAGATTTTACATAAACGTACAAAATTCGATGCTCATTTTCGTTAATTCCGCTTCCAAATTGGAAGCAACGACTTACTTTCCAATCGTGCAGCCAACGAGATCACCGTCCAACCATCCATCCGAGCTGTAATTGCAATTAATCAGGTCTCCAATGTGTACCATCCGTGCACGGAGTCGCCCATAATGTGACAAACAGCGTGCACTGTCAAAACCGACCGTTGCGAAAAATGCGACTGGAATTAAGTTTTAATGCTCGTGCAGAACTCATTCGCAACCATTAACGAGCGTGGGTATACATTTCGGAGAAAAATTTTCCTCAACAACACATGGATGGAACCGGGAGGCTTCACAGCCTGACATGGGTGTTTCCTTTCTTCTGATGTGGAAAAGGATTGGAAGGATGTTTCGCTTTTTTTTTTAATCCGGTGTGTCCTCAGCTTTTCAAAAATTATCAACTTCTCATCTGATGATGCTTTACCGGCTTAACCACAGCGCAACCAGCACAACACAGAACAGAGGCAAAGTTTTCGGAAAGGATGTTTCACCTGAAGTTTTGCTGCCCATTTCGGTGAGCAGCCGCAAAGCATTTGGAAAAAAGTAGGGGAGGGAATGGTAAAACGGCACCTTCTTATGAAAATCTTAATTGAAAACTTCAACATCTAATTTTGAAACTTGTGGTGAACAACAGTTTCTTGGGATTTTCATCTTAACGGTACATCACGTACCCAACTTCTCTGACATGTCATCACAGAAACATCACCCAACCAGCCAGCATCAACATCAGGAGGGTTTTGTTCAAGTTTTATCCGGTTACAAAGTTGTTGGGATGATGTTTTTTCCTCGCTGCTTCTGGCCAACTAGCAGAAGGGTTCCGCTTTTTTTTTGTTTCATCAATTCGGAGAAGAGCAGTTTTCTGGCGTTGCGTTGTTGTTTCAAACAACCACAAGCAATTTACTTAGGTAGCTCCGTAAGTTGAGCGATATCCTGTTCGCTCTGTTGTTGAGTTTTGTTTTCATTTGTGTGTTTCAAAACGATGAAAATAATTTCGGAGAACTGGTCATGTACCGCATGTTAACAGGTGATTCCAGTGCAGTTGTGCTTAGATGGCTAAATTTTATGGTTTCATGAAATACAAAAACAACAAGTCAAGGACTAGCAAATCAATGGACACATTCCATTGATTCCTTCATAAATTCTTCTAGTGATTCTTCCAGGGTTCCTCTAAAAACGTCTCCATGATTTCCTTCAGGAATTCTTCCTGGGATTTCTTTAGAAATTCCTATTGCGATTCCTTTGGAAATTTCTTCTGATTCGTTTTTCAGATATTCCTCCTGAGATACCTTTAGGATTTTTTTCAGGGATTTCTTCAGCAATTCCTTCTAGGCTTCCTCTAGGGATTTCTTCTAGGATTCCTTCAGGAATTTATCCTGGGAATTTTTACAAAGATTCCTCCTGAGATTTCTTCAGCAAGATCTCCTGGGATTCTCTCAGGGATGCAGAAATATCATCTGGGATTAGTTTAGGAATTCGTTCAGAAATTCTTCTTGGAATTCCTTCAGGGTTCCCTCCTGGGATTCCTCCAGGGATTCCTTAAGAAATTCCTTCTGGGATTCCTTCAGGAATTTCTCGTGGAATTTTATTAGAAATTCCTCCTAGAATTCCTGAAGGTATTCCTTCGAGAATTTCAGCATTTTCTCATGGAATTCCTTCAGAAATTTCTGCTAAAATTCCTACAGGAATTCTTGTGGGATTCCTTTAGGAATTCCTCCTCAGATTTTTGAGGGATTCTTTCTTCAGGATTTCCTCCTTGGATTTCTTCAGAAATTTCTCCTGGGATTCTCCAGGAATTCTCCCTGGAATCCTTTAGGATTTCTTCCTGACAATCCTTCAGGAATTCCTGCTGAGATTTATGTAGAAATTCCTCCTGAGATTCATTCAGCACTTCCTCCTCGCATTGCTTCAGGAATTCCTCCTGGGATTCCTTCAGGAATTTCTGCTAAGATTTCTTTAGGAATTCCTTCTGAAATTCCTATAGAAATTCCTCCTGGGATTCCTTCAGGGCTTCCTCCTAGCATTCTTCCAGGAATTCCTCCTGGGATTCCTCTAGCAATTCCTTTTGGGATTTTTGCAGGGATTCCTCCTGGCATTCCTCCAGGAATTCCTCCTGCAGTTCCTTCAGAAATTCCTCCTGGGATTCCTTCAGGAATTTCCTGCTAAGATTTCTTTAGGAATTCCTCCTGAAATATGTTTAGGAATTCCACCTGTAGTTCTTTCAGGGTTCCCTCCTGGCATTCCTTCACGAATTCCTCCTGAAATTCCTCCTGCATTTTTTTTTTCTGAAATTCCCTTAGGAATTCCTCCTGGGATTCCTTCAGGACTTTCTTCTGGCATTCCTCCTGGGATTCCTTCAGGACTTTCTTCTGGCATTCCTTCGGGGATTCTTCCTGGGATTCGTTCAGCAATTCCTCTTGGGATTTTTCCAAGGATTCCTCCTGGCATTACTCCAGGAATTCCTCCTGCAATTCCTTCAGGAATTCCTCCTGAAATTTGTTTAGGAATTCATCCTGTTGTTCCTTCAGGACTTCCTCCTGGCATTCCTTCAGGAATTCCTCCTGGGATTCCTTCAGCAATTCCTCTGGGGAGTTTTTCGGGAATTCCTCCTGCAATTCCTTCGGGAATTCCTGCTAAGATTTCTTTAGGAATTCATCCTGAAATTTGATTGGGACTTCCTCCTGTGAATCCTTCAGGATTTCCTCCTGGCATTCCTTCACGAATTTCTCATGAGGTTCTTTCAGGAATTCCTTCTGTAATTCCTTTAGAAATTCCTCCTGGGATTCCTTCAAGAATTTCTCCTGGGATTTTTTCAGGGATTCTTTCTGGGATTTCTTCGGGAAATTCTTCTCGGATTTCTTCAGGTATTCCTTCTGGGATTTTTTGAGGAATTCTTCTCGAGATTTCTTCAAGGGTTCCTCTAGGATTTCCTTCTGGCATTCCTTCACGAATTCCTCCTGAAATTCCTTCAGGAATTCCTTCTGAGATTCCTTTAGAAATTCCTCCAGGAATTCCTTCAGGGCTTCCTCCTGGCATTCCTTCAAGAATCCCTCCTAAAATTTCTTCAAGAATTTCTCCTGCAATCCCTTCAGGAATTTCTGCTGAGATTCCTTTAGGAATTCCTCCCGAAAATTGTTTAGGAATTCCTCATGTGGTTCCTTCAGGACTTGCTCCTGGCATTCCTCTAGGAATTTCTCCTGGGATTCCTTCAGGAATTCCTGCTGAGATTTCTTTAGGAATCCCTTTTAAAATTTCTTTAGGAATTCCTCTAGGGATTCTTGCAGGACTTCCTCCTGGCATTCTATCAGGAATTCCCCCTGGGATTCCTTCAGCAATTTCTCTTGGGATTTTTGCAGGAATTCCTCCTTGTATTGCTTCAGGAATTCTGCCTGCAATCCCTTCAGGAATTCCGCCTGCAATCCCTTCAGGAATTCCTCCTAGGATTCCTGAAGGAATTCCTACTGAGATTTCTTTAGGAATCTTCCTGATTTTTTTTTAAGGAATTCCTCCTGTGATTCCTTCAGGATTTCCTCCTGGCATTCCTTCACGAATTCCTCATGAGATTTTTTCAGGAATTCCTTCTGTAATTCCTTTAGAAATTCCTCCTGGGATTCCTTCAAGAATTTCTCCTGGGATTTTTTCAGGGATTCTTTCTGGGATTTCTTCGGGAAATTCTTCTCGGATTTCTTCAGGTATTCCTTCTGGGATTTTTTGAGGAATGCTTCTCGAGATTTCTTCAAGGGTTCCTCCAGGGATTTCTTCAGAAGTTCCTCCAGTGTTTCCTTCAGCAATTCGTCTAGGGATTCCTCCAGGGATTTCCTTGAGAGTACCTTCAGGAATTTCTCCAAACCTTCCTTCACAAACTCTTCTTGGGATTCCTTGAAGATTTCCTGATGAGATTTCCGCATGGAATTCCTTCTGTGATTCATGCAGACTTTCATTTAGGGGTTCCTTCAGAAGTTTCAGAAATCATTTCGTCATCTTTTCTAGCGATGCCCCTCCAGGTTTACGTGCAGGATTTTTTTTTTAAATTTCTTTATAGATTTCTTGACGAATCTCTCCAGCGATCTGTCTTGGATCTCAATCAGATAATCTTGAAAGGATGCCTCCAGGAATCAAGAAATTCTCAAAGATTAGAATTTCCTCCAAAAAATCTTTTAGTAGTTTATCCACGGACTCGTTTACGCATCTCTCCATTCCATCCATGAGTTTCTGCAAGAATACCCCCAGCATGATTGACCACCCATGATGGCTATGAACGTTCAAATAAAACGTTTGTTTTTCAAATCGAACTCAGCATTTCTTTGGAAGTAAGGTAGGCAATTATTTCAACCATTTGTTAATTTCTTTGGAAAGTTCTTTTGGGAATTACTTCAGAATTCCAATTAATCCCACAAATTCCTTTAGCAATTCCTTTTACAGTTCCTTTGCCCATTTCATCGATAATTTCTTCGACGATCACTTTGAGAATTACTTCAGTGTTCAACATTTTTCTTCGAATTCCTTGGACAATTTGTTTTTGGGGAATGTTTCAGTCATTCCTTTTAAATCTCTTTCGGAAATTCATTTGGACATTTCCCAGACAATAATTCTAGAAATTCCTTAAATTCAATTTCTATGGTATGATGTTTCAGATTTTTTCGGTCATTTTTTGTGAATTTCTGCGCCAATTCCTTCGAAAATTTCCCAGGTACACTAAAACCTCTTTTTATGCATATTATTTTTATGCACTTTTAATTTATGCACCTTTTTTTATGCCCTGCATGAAAAGAGGGAAAGCTACTCAGAACTAATATTGTGCATTAGAAAATTTAATAATGACGGGAACTGTAGCAACGGCACTAAAGGGGTGTTTACAGAGGAGAGCAAAGGAAGGTTACAAATTCGTTTTTGGGTGTTTCCGAAGGTCTCATGTGCGTTACATGGGGTCCGAGTGGGTTTTAAGGGGGTTTCGGAGCCATTTCAGGAAGTCTCAGAGCATTTTAGGCTGGTTTCAGAGGCGTAACGGAAGAGTTGCGAAGGTTTTTTCGGGGTGTTTGGAGCTTCTCAGGTGCGTTACATGGGGTTCGAGGATGTTAAATGAGGATTTTGTGAGGCATTTCAAGGCGCTTCAGAGCATTTTCGTCGAATTGCAGAGGCGTTACGAGAAGTTTTCGTGGGGTTCGGAGCCTCTCAGATGTGTTACATGGGGTCCAAGGGGGTTTAAGGGGGATTTTGAAGGCATTTCAGGACGTTTGAGAGCATTTTCTGCGGGATTAAGATGCGTACCGGAAGCGTTACGGAGGCATGTTCGGGTGGTTCGGAGCTTCTCAAGTGCGCCACATGCATTTCAAGACATTTCAGAACAGTTTCGGGGGATTCAGAGGCGTTACGGAAGCGTTACGGAGGAGTTCTCAGGGGTTTTGAAGCCTCTCAGGTGCGTTTCATGGGGTCCCCGGGGGGTTTAAGAGGGATTTTTTAGGCATCCGTTATGTGTCCGACAAACTTTTTGCTTTTTTCTACACCGTGTATTTTAAATGGGTGCTGAGTACCCGGGTACCCTGTCGGCCACATAAGGGTTAAGGAAGTTTCAGAGCAGACTCTGAAATACCTTAAAACGCCCCTCAATCCTCCTGCAACGCACTTTGAAGGCTCCTGAGATCCCTTGAATTGCCCCTAAAGCCCCTTGGAGCGCCCCTGAAACCCACTTAATACTATTGAAATACCCCAGAATTCCCCGTAACTCCTTGAAATACCAAAAAAAAAAAAATGACAAAACACCCTTAAAAGGCCCCTCAAATTCCCCGAAAAAAACCTTAAAACGCCCCCGAAGCCTTTTGGAACCCCCTTTTTGGGATCTATGGGAACTTTCTGGAAACCCCCTTAGCCCCACCTCAACTGCCCAGGAGCAAGACCTGTTCTTGCGAACTAGTTTCTCTAATTAAAGCACAAATTTAATTTATGCATAAATTTCCCTCTTTTTATGCCTTTTTTAATTTATGCACATTTTTAATTTATGCAGTCTCAGTCATGTGCATAAAAAGAGGTTCCAGTGTAATTCTTTTTTGAAAATGCGGAAATTCTCTATTTGGCTTGCTCAAAGGATATGCAAATTTCAAAATATGGCCGAAAAATTTGGAAATAAAAATGCCCAATCCATTTGGAAAGAAGTTCCCGAAAGGATACTCGAAAGAAGGAATTCCTGAAAAACTTCCCGAGGAATTTCCAGAAAAGTTTCCGGATAAATTCCCATCAAAATCACCTAAGTCTAAGAAGTTTTCAAAGGTTTGATAAAGGAATTTCTACAAGAATTTCTAAAAAAGATTTCTGATGAAATTTTGGAAGCTTTTCAGCTTACTTGGCCAAATCCAATCCCAAAATAAATTGCCGAAATATATTGCAATGGAGTTGCCGAGAAAGTTTTCATAAAAATTGGCACTAGGTAGTATGCACAAAAAAATTTTCGAAAGTATTCTCAAAGATTATGCCGAAAAAAATTTGGAAGGAATTCCCACAACAATTTCTTATGGCTCACAATTAGCTCTCACTTGTAGTTAGTGGGCACAAACGCGAGTGTGTTGTGGATTGGCATTTAAGCCGAAAGAGAGATGGGTTTGTGAAAAAAAGAGTGTTCATTGTGTGGCGCTTCAGAGTCAGTTTGGCTTTCTATTCCGCAGAATCGTTACATGTTCTGTAACGTTGTGGATTGTATGACGTCATGGTTGACGATCCCGATGATATGATATTTACTACACCTCTTTCATAAGTGCCCCTCTGTGAAAGTAAGATCCCATGCAATCTAGTTGGCAATATAGAAACGTTCTTGTGCATACACTCTCTCTTTTTTTTACAACCAGCAACTAAATCAGACGTGCTTTGTGCAGCAGAAAACCAGATCTTATGTGGCTTAGTTGATTAAAGCGCCGGTCTAGCGAATACGGAGTCGTGGGTTCGAATTCCACCAGACCGCTTTTTTGCACAAATTTCATCTCCCATTTCATCAATTAGCAGCACTTCGTGCCTTCCAATTACAAGTTTTTCCAGTTTCAGACATACCAGCAAATCTGGTAAAGGCCAGTAAAAAGCATACCATAGGGCACTGCATGAAATTCTCTCCTTCTCTTTCACTCTAACACAAATTTTGTAAACAACAAGGCCACGAAACGTCAAAATCCCATACAAAATCAAAACAGTGCGGTGCCCTATTGTTCTTTCCAATACTGCGCTTTCTGTCGTAAACCCACGCGCAAATTTAATCACAATCGTAAATAAATATGTGCTATGGCATTGAATCGATTTAGTGTCTTCTACATTAACCCTTCCGTTACCAACCCACCTAACGAGAGTGCGAAAAATCACTCTTTTCCCGGATTTCCCGGCAGTAATCTAGCAAGAATGCCAGGATAAAATCCTATAGGAGTCACTAGAAGAACTCCTGGAGGTACCATAGTTAAAATTTCCGTGATAGGAATTGTTGGAAGAACCACAGGAGAAGTTGGTTGAGGAATTTTTGGAGGAAGGTCGTGAGGAGTTTCTGCAGGTATTTCATGAGGAATTTCTGGAGAAGTCTTTAGATAAAATCTCTGGAAGAATTCCTGGATAATTCCTTGGAGAAATCCCTGGAAGAACAACCGAAGAAATTACGGCAAGAATTCCAGGAGGGTTGCCTGGCAGGATTCCAGCAACAGAGCCAAGAGAAAGCTCTAGAAGAATTCCTAGCAGAATTTTTGAAGTTTCACAGTTAGAATTTCTGGAGGAGTTCTAGCAAGAATAGCTGAAAGAACCACAGGAAGAGTTTGTTGATGAATTCCAGCTGAAATTTCTGGAGGAAGGTCAAGAGGAGCTCCTGGAGGAATCCTATGAGAAATTAGTGAAGGATTCCCGTGATAAAATCTCTAAATGAATTCCTAGAAGAATCACCGGAGGAACTTTTTGCAGAATGTTCAAAATATTGCCATGAATAATCCCAGCAAATATTCCTGAATAAATCCCACAAGAAATCTCTAGAGAAATTCCACCTGAACTACTAATGAAGACAAGAACTTTTTGATGAGTCCTAGGAGGATTTGTAAGCAAAACCAAAGTTGCAATTGCTTAAGGGATCCCAGCTGGAATTCCTGAATAAAATCTCTGAAGACGTTCCTGGAGCAATCACCGGAAGAACTTCTGGGTAAGCTTAGATTTTATCCCAGGATTCCCTCACAAATTACTCATGGGAATCCTCTAGGAGCTCCTCTTGTCTTTCCTTAAGGAGTTCCAGCTGGATTCGTCAAAGCGATTCAGACTGTGGTTCTTCCAGCAATTTCTCCCAGGACTCATCCAGAAATTCTTACTGTAATACCTAATTCTTCTATGGTTTTTTCTTATAATTCCTTCAAAAACTCTTGGGATGATTCAAGGCAAATCTTTCTACGATTCTCCCAGAAGTTCTTTTGGTGTTTCCTCGAGAAATTACTCCAGAAACTTTATCCTGGGCTTTCTCCGAAAATTTCCCATGGAATTCCTCCTGGAGCTCCAGCTGGGATTCGACAAGCGATTCCTACTGTGATTCTTTCAGGATTACCTTCTATGACTCCTCCAGAAAGTTTTATTGTGATACTTGCAAGAAAACCTCTATGGATTTCTCTTGACATTCTTGCTGGGTTTCTTTCGAGTAGTCTTCCTAGGATACTTCCAGAAATGCCTCTGGTGATACTTCTAGTGATTTTTCCAAAGGAATTACCAGAGAATTCTCTTGTGAAATTCCATAAGGAATGCTTGAAGGAATCCTAAAAGATGTTCTTTGAATATATACCAAGAGGAATGCCTAGAGAAATCCCTGGAAGAATCTTTAGAAGTATTCTGGAGAATTCCATGAAAGAGTCCCTGAAGGAATTGCAGGCAATCAATTCTTTTAGGTAGGCCGAAACGAGTTCTTGGAGAAATCCCATGAGCAATTTCTCAAGAAATCCCAGGCCAAAATCTCTGATGGAATTCCTGTAGGAACCGCCGGACAAACTACTGGAAGAATCACAGGAAGATTGTCTTGAATAACCTCACCAAGAATTCTTGAAAAAAAAAAACAATATAAATTTCGAGAGAAATCCCTAGAAGAATTGCGGGAGGTATCATAGTAGAAATTTCTAGAATAATCCTAGGAGGGATTGCTGGAGGAATCTCTGCAAAAATGTCTGGTGAAACTTCAGGGATGCCTGGAAAATCCCTAGAGAAGCATCTTGAAGAGATATCGGGAGGAATCCATAAAGGAATACCTAGAGAATTCACTGGAAGAATCGATAGAGGTATTCCTCGAAAACCCCATGGAGAAGTCATAGAAGAAATACCAGGAGGAAGTATTTTGGATAACACAAATACCCCATATAACATAGGCAATTGGGCGTAGAACGGCCGTATATTGGAGACACGAACAATTAGTTACCCCTCAAGATGACACAAAATCCCATTGTCGAAACGTTGGGCAAACAATAAACCACGTTTTCCGCATTGAAGACTGCGTTGCCGTTTAATTCCTGCAGTAAAATTCTCAATCAATCCGCTAAGAGGGTTAAACTATATGATATTGTAAAAAGTGCTCCCTGAGATGAAGAATCTGAAAAACATGTTCACTCTATCCTCACACCTTCGGTTCTTGAGAAATTCACTTGGCCCCTAACCGGAGGTTGGGAATCACTACACTTTGCAAAACTGCTAAACTATTGATTGCAACTTAATACCTCAAACTAAAGTAACTTATCACAGGTTCACAAACATATATTTACAATCTTCACGAACTGAACCCCGTTTACGGGACAAATGTCCGAATATCGTTCCCTCAATTTACGCTCAAAATCAATTTACGCGTTACTTCCGTTTTTGGGTATAAAAGGGAGGTTTAGTTTAATGAAAACTACAAAAAGTTTCATGTGACCCCGACGTGATTTGAACACGCAACCTTCTGATCTGGAGTCAGACGCGCTACCGTTGCGCCACGGAGTCTTCGATACCGACGGTCGGTAATGTAATCATTTCATCATTCATTACTTGTGGTGAGTTCAATGGCTTCGTCAGTTTATTTTATTACATTTTCGGCAAATTTCTCTGTAGAAGAATTCGACCTCAACGAGTGAACTCATCCTCCGCCGAAAAAAGTATGAAAACCTGAAAAAAAACGCCAAGGTCGCCATTTTTCCTATGATACGAAGGGCTCCATAGCTCAGTTGGTTAGAGCGTCGTGCTAATAACGCGAAGGTCGTGAGTTCGATCCTCTCTGGAGCCACATACTTTTTATTTCTTAAATCCTCACAGCTCATCTACCATCATCAATCTATCGGATTTTCTTGCTCTGCAAACATCATTTAGGCTCGAGCTGAATGCGTTTGCATAGCACTAGCAGATGATAAGGAGAGTGGATGGCAAACTTTTTAATCTCTTCCTCATTGTTGCATCCTTGATCTAAATGTGGCGGGAAACCTGGCGCCGCGCCGTGCCGCCAATACCTAGCGGGTGGGCTTAAGTGAATTTTAATTAAAACTACAACAAAATTTCATTAAATAGTGCACACTACTGGCCATGGTGGCGTGCTGCTCGATACTGCTGCCTCCAGGCAGGAAGGGTAGGTATAGTTCCATCCGGAATGGACCTCAGTCAATTTTCCCAGTAAGAAAATATACACACAACAACAAGTGCGGTGTGCAAAAAAGGGGTAAAAGAAAACAACAGGACAAACCCCTGGAGGCGAGGTCCGGTGCGGAAGTGGCCGGCAGCAACCTGGGAACCAACTGTATCGGAACGACCCAGTCCAGTAGTGGGCGAAAGATTGGACGCCGGGGAAAGGAAACTTTTAATTGAATTTTCTTCATTGAAAATTCGCATTTTTCCGCAAGCAGTTCACCCCCAACCCCCCTTCCACACACCACGTGCCTCAGTGTTCTCGTACCCTATACCTACTAATTTGTTTGTGCGGGCTCTCTGCCACTGCACTGACTTCGGTCGTCCATTGTTATCGATGTAGCTGGGGTCGTAACATCAAACTAATTAAAAATTGACGAAAATCCGGAGTTGCTTTTGATTTTACGACGAGGACGACGACGACGATGACGACGAATCACTAACCGGGAGGAAATCTCGTATTTTCTTCTTCCGCTCGCCCCATGCCGTGCCACCTCGTGTCTGATGATGTTGTTATCAGGATGTTGAATTACTGATCGGTAGTGGATGAATTATGCAGAGAGAGTGCTTCGTTGGTTGGTTGGCGTTCTTGTAAAGTTAGAATGCTGCTTTGATCAGCGTTTCTCAAGTTTTGTATTGATGTGAGAGTCAGGTAATTTAAAACTTATATAGGGTAGAAATGGCACAGTAGAGGTTGGGGATGCTGCGCAATTCAGATCCTATTGTGATCCACTAGCCACTGCCTAGCAACTCCTATCCCTACCTCCTCGCGGTACCGGCCGGAAACTATGAGCAACCTTAGGGAAGATCGGGTAACCAACCCCGGTGGGAACTTTGGTCGTAGGCTGACAGGGAAGGGGGGGTTTGCTTCGGCAAACCTGAGCGTCTGTTCTCCAGGAGGAGCGGCTCACAACAGCGTCTGATCCCCATGTTAGGGGCGGCTGATCTACGTCCGAGTGCCAGGGAAGGACTCTAAGCTCAACTGTACACTATGGTCCTCCGGAAAGTAGGGGGTTGGTGTCAGGCCCTACGAGCCAGCCGTAAAAAACCATTGTAACGGAAAATCAGCAACAGAATAATACGAACCGAGACCAACGGCAACGACCCCAGCGAACAAAAAGGACTTGCGATTGGAAACTCGGTACGTGGAACTGCCGATCTCTCAACTTCATTGGGAGCACCCGCATACTCGCCGATCTGCTGAAGGATCGCGGGTTCGGCATCGTTGCACTGCAGGAGGTGTGCTGGACAGGATCCATGGTGCGAACGTTTAGAGGTAATCATACCATCTACCAGAGCTGCGGCAACACACGCGAGCTGGGAACAGCTTTCATCGTGATGGGTGATATGCAGAGGATCGTAATCGGTTGGTGGCCGATCGACGAAAGAATGTGTAGGTTGAGGATCAAGGGCCGATTCTTCAACTTCAGCATAATAAACGTGCACAGCCCACACTCCGGAAGCACTGATGATGACAAGGACGCATTTTACGCGCAGCTCGAACGCGAGCACGATCGCTGCCCAAGCCACGACGTCAAGATCATCATAGGAGATTTGAACGCTCAGGTAGGCCAGGAGGAGGAATTCAGACCGACGATTGGTAAGTTCAGCGCCCACCAGCAAACGAACGAAAACGGCCTACGACTCATTGATTTCGCCGCCTCCAAAAATATGGCCATACGTAGCACCTTTTTCCAACACAGCCTCCCTTATCGTTACACCTGGAGATCACCACAGCAGACGGAATCTCAAATCGACCACGTTCTGATTGACGGACGGCACTTCTCCGACATTATCGACGTCAGGACCTATCGTGGCGCCAACATCGACTCTGATCACTACCTGGTGATGCTTAAACTGCGCCCAAAACTCTCTGTTATTAACAATGTACAGTACCGGCGGCCGCCCCGGTACGATCTAGAATGACTGAAGCAACCGGATGTCGTCACCGAAGTAATCCTTTACGGGCGTGCCGCGGAGCAAGGTCAGGTAATACAGAATGAGGTTTTTCTACGGTGTTGCTAACCAACAGATTTCCTCATTCTATGAAAAAGGGCTGCTGGAGTACAGTGAAAGCCGTGAAAGCAGCCATCAACGAAGCGGCCGAGAGCACCATCGGGTACGTGGAAAGTCACAGTGACTTCTACGCAACCAGAACCTGCGGTTATTTGGTAGAATCACTGGAGGACTTATTGTCTCACTTATTGTAAGAATTGCTAATGGAATCCTTGAATAAATTTCTGAAGAAATTGTTGGAGGGATTGCTGAAAGAATCTCTGGATAATGTCCTAGCTCCTGTATGCATCCTTTTTTATTATTATTATTATTTACCTTCCAATACTAGTTGCTGTAGGAATTCCTCCAAACATTCATGAAGTAATTAAAATAACATCATTAGGCAACCCTGGAAAAATTCTTGGGTACATCCCTGAAACAAAAGATGGAAAGAATTTTGAAATTTCTGAAGGAACTCCTTGATGACTTTTTAAATTGAAACTGCGAGGAATTTCTGAAGAAAGCACTTCAGGTATTCCAGAAGTAATCCCTGGAAAAAATTCCCGGAGGAATTTCTGACAGTATACCTGGAGGAATTCCTAGATAAATTCTTGGAAGAGATCCAGCAGATGAATTTCCTGGAGAAATCCTCGGATAAATTATTGGAGCAATCCCTGGATGAATTCCTGGAGAAATTTCCAGAGGAATTCTGGGAGAAACTCCTGGAGAAATTTCTGAAAAAAATCAGGAAGGAATCCCTAGAAAAAAATCAGAAGAAATCTCCTGAGGAATTCCTAGAGAAAATCTCGGAGAAATTTTTGAAGAAATCCTTGGAGGAATTCTTAGAGAAATTAATGAAGGAATTCCTGGAAGAATCCCTGAAGCAATTCCTTGAAAAATCTCTAGAGAGAAGCCTGAAAGAATGCCTGGAGGAACTTCTGAACAAATTTCTGGTGTAATCCCTGGTGCGGTTTTTGGATGAGACCCAGCAGAAATTCCTGTAGAATTTCCTGGAGAAATTCTTGGATAAATTCTTGGAGCAATCCTTGGAAGAATTGCTGGATAAATTTCTGAAAAAAATCCCTTAAGTAGTTCCAGGTGGATTTCCTGGAAGAATCCTTGGAGGAATTTCTGGAGGATTTCCTTGCGGAATCTTCGAAGGACTTCCTGGAGGAATCTCTGGTAAAATCCCTGGAGGATTTCCTGGAGAGATTGCTGACATAATTTCTGGAAGATGTCTAGGAGCAATTCCAGGACAATTTCTGGTAGAATTCTTGAATAAATTTCCGGGGTAATTCCTGAAGAGTTCCTAGAGAAATTCCTGGATGATTCTCAAGGGAAATTTTTGAAAAATTACTCGATGAATGTCTAGAGGAATCTGTAGAGGAATTCTGAGAGATTTTTATTTATGTTTCTATTGTTTCTATATTTTTGTAGAAATCCTCGAAGGAATTCCTGAAGGAATCCCTGGGAGAATCCATGGAAAAAACTGTGGAGAAATCCCTGAAGCAATTCCTGGACGAATCTTTGGAAGAATTCCTGGAAAACTGCCTGGAGGAATCCCTAAAAATATCCTGGAGAGTTTCCCGAAACTATTTCTGCAGAAAGCCCTAGAGGATTTCGTGGAAGAACCTTTGGAGAAATTTCTGGAGAATTTCCAGAGAGAATCTTCTCAGGATTTCCTAGAGGAAACCCTGTGAAACATTCCTGAAAAAAAATCGCGGAGAAATTCCTGGAGGAATTCCTTCCGGAATGGAAGGAATCTCTGGAAACATGCCTGGAGAAATCCCTGAAAAATTCCTAAAAGCATTCCCGAAAAAAATCCTGGAAGCATTTCTGAAGAAATTCCTAGAGTATTTCCAAGAGAGATTCCTGGAGAAGTTGATGACAATATTTCTGAGGGTTGTCCAAGAGCAATTCCTGGATCAATTCCCGGAGAAATTCATAGAGGAATTCCTGGAGAAATTGCTGAATGAAATCCTGGGGGAAAGCCTGGAGGTATTGCTGTGGAAATTGCTGGAGGAATCTCTAGAGGAACCCTTGAAACAATTAGTGAATGAATTTCTAGAGGATTCTCTAGAGTACCTCTGGGAGAAATTTCCGAAGCAATCCCTTGAGAAAAACTTCAGGAATCTATGGAGGAATTCCTGGAAAAACCTAGAGGGAATTACTGAAAGAATCCCTGGAAAAAGTCGTGGAGAAATCCCTGGAAAATCCTACAGAAGTTCCTGGAGGAATTCTTAGCGGAAATCCTGGTGGAAATCCTGGAGAATTCCCTGGAAAAATTCCAGAAGGTATTCCTAGAGAAAACATTGCACGAATTTCTAAAGAAAAATACGTGAAGGATTTCTTTAGGAAATTCCTGGATGAATTTCTGAAAGAATTTATGAAGGAATTCCCAGATTAATTGCTGGTGAAACTCTAGCAGATATCCCTGAAGAAATTTATGGGTTTATTTCTGGAGGAATTCCTCGAGAAGACCCTGGAGAAATTCCAGGATGAAATTCTGGAGGAGTTCCTGAAGCAATTCCTGGAGGAATATATGAAGGAAAAGCAGGAGGAATCTCCGAAAGAATTCCTGGAAAAATCTGCAAGAATCCATGAAGGAATCCCTGGAATACTGCCTCGGATTGTCTGGTGGAATTCTTGGAGGAATCCTCGAGGAGGAATCCTGGAGAAATCTTTGGAGGAATTCCTGTAGGAATCTCTGGAAAATCTTTGGAGGAATCCCTTGAAGAATTCCTGACTGAGTTCCTGGGAAATTCCTGGAGGAACATCTGGAGGAATACCTGCAAGAATCGCTGAAAGAATTTATTGAGAAATTTCTGCGAGAATTCAAGGAGGAATCCCTGGAGGAATTCCTTAAAGGGTTCCTGTAGGAATTCTCGGAGGGATGCCTAGAGGATACTCTAGATGAATGCCTGTAGGGATTCCTGAAGGAAACATCAGAGGAATTCCTGGAGAAATCTCAAGAGGAATTCTTAGAGGAATTTCTGGCAGAATATCTGGTAGATTTCCTGGGGGAATCTTTAGAGAAATCCCTGCAGAAATTTCCAGAGGAATTCCTGGAAGAAATTCTGATGAAATTTTTGTAGGGATCTCCCAAGAAATTCGAATACCAGGTTGTTGCGGAATACAAGCGATAGGCCCTTTGGATCTTCTGCACAATAAGGCGACGCAGCGCAATACGGACGCGCAGCGTTGAACGTCAACCATGACTTGTCGGTGACAGATCTCAAACAATGACATCAGCACCATACGAATGAAATCATACTCTCGTGATAGTGAAGTAATGATGAAAAGTTACATATTTATGTCCAATAATTGCGTTTTGTACAACTATAAGGTTTATAAACTGAATTCGATAAATTAGTAATCCTATAGTTGAGTATTGGCAAATCAAATATTTACTCTAAAGTGATCTTACATACTAAATTAAATACTAAATAGTACGGAATGTGAGTATAGATGGATCATGAATCAATATTTGTTATTGAAACTTTAATTGATACACGTATTATATTAACAGCTGCTCTAACCTCTAAAGCCAAGGCTGGAATTAAAGTTGGATTGTTCGGATAGTTGGTAAACTAATTTGTAAGTGGATGATATTTGTAGCTTTGGAATCAGTTTAATAAAATCTATTATTTCCAGTCGAGTTAGCGGAAAAACCGAACTACGAAACCGTTTTTTAACACAGGTGTTAATCCTGAAAAAATCGCAGATGGAATTCTTCGAGAAATTCTGAAGATATCCTTAGAAGAGTTTGTGGAGGAATCCCTGCAGCAATTCCTAAAGCAATCCCTAGAGGTATTCCTTGAGAAAATCCAGAAAGAATCCCGGAATCAATTTCAAAAGGAATTCCTAAGGGAATATCTAAACAGTTCGTGGGTGAAGTACTAAATAAATGCCTGCAGGAGTTCCTTAGAAAATACAAGGAGAAATTCCTGAAGGAATCCTAAGAAGAGTTCCAGGGAGAATCCTGGAGGAATTTTTAAAATAAGTTGTTCCAGAAAGAATCACAGAAGGAATGCACGAGTGAAGTCCTGGCGAAATTCTTGGAGGTATACTAGAGAAAGTCATGCAGGAATTTCCGGAGGAATTCCTAGAGGAATCTCTAGAGACATTTCTGTAGGTAACCCTGGAGGAATTTTTAAGAAAAATCCTTGTAGAAATATCCAGAGAAATATCAGGAATAATTCTTGGTAGAATCCCTGTAGAAATTCGTGGAGGAATCCCTTACGGAATTCCTGGAGGAATGCCAGGAAGAATTCCTGAAGAAATCACACATGGATTTCTAAGATAAACCCTGAAGGAATTCTTAGAAGAGTTCGTGGAGGAACTCCTTGTGAAATCTCTGAGGTAGTTCCCGAAGGAATCGCTGCAAGAATTCCTGAAGAGACCCCAGGAGGAATCCTGGAAGCAATCCCAAGAGGAACTCCTAAAGGAAATCTAAAAAGAGTTCCTGGGGGAATTTCCCGGGAGTTGTTCCTGAAAGAATCACAGAATCTCGGGTGAATCTCTGGATGAATTCTTCGAAGAATTCCTGAAGAAATCACAAATTAAATAATGTTCAATTAAATGAATAAATCACTTTTTTCCGTCGGTAAAATATAAACAATAAGTTGTGTTCATCTAGGGAGGATGCAAACAAATATGTGCATGGATTTTCTGCATAAAAAAACTTTGTATTTCACCACCACAGAGAAAGATTTGTTCGTTACACTCTGATGGCGTATTTTGATCTAGTGGGCAAAAAATATTATATTTCGGTTTCGGTTGAATTTATAACACAGGATTTGATTTGGATTGCGGAGAATCTGACTAGCTTTTCGAATAAACACCTACGGTCAAATCATAATTTTTGACCATCCTATGTACCATAGTGTCACGTAGATGGTAATTGAAATTGAATTCAGGTTGTGTTCGAAATAGACGTGTACTACACGAAAACTGAATTCGAGGAACAATTATTCAATCTTATTATTTAAAGGAAATTGTTGTTCTTACACAATATGTTTTACATGATAACGGAAGCTAATTTATGAATTAGTAATTGATACCAAATTGTTCATGAGGCATTACGTGCAAGAATAAACTTGATCATCTATATCTACATATATAAAAATGAGTTTGAAATTCCTTTGAGGCATCAAAACTCACGACCGGATGAACCGATCAGCATGATTATTGCACGGTTTGATTCGTATTCATTGTGGCTGGGTTTATATGTAGAAAAAGTTATGAAAATCATTTAAAAAGGTATGAAAATTGTGAAAATACTGATTTTTTATGAGCCGGGAACAAATTCAGCATGATCAAAATTAAATCAATCTGGAGTGCGGTGACGTTATGAGCTCAACAGTTGTCAAACAACAATAGCTTGGCAAGACAAAGTTTGCCGGGACAGCTAGTTATTGTAATAATTTGGTTGCGTTAGCTTTCTCGGTGACAGGTTGTGTCAAAACAGCGTTTTAAACGTTACGCGTTTCGGCCTACTATTCTTCAGCCTTCCTTAGACGTCTACAACACATTTCAAGTCTAACTTTACCAAACACCGTATGTAACATTCGTAAACAAAAAAGAGTTTTTCACATGAGGCGCTGAATTTTTTAAGGACTACTTGTATCACTTGCCTTTGGCGATGAATTGTGAAGAAATACCCGGAATTTTAACGTTTCCGAAATACTCAATGTATGAGTTGCTATGGGAACAGCAAACTTCCCCTTCGATTTTCTCCGTTCGTGGATTAGAGAAGTTGTTTGGCAATGTAAAGCCTGATTTGATTTGTTAGACAATTATAACTTTCTTTCGTCAAACTCTTTCATAAAAAGCGGACACTTACAACATGCTGAATGCGTGTTCAAGTTCTGGCTCTACGTCTGCACTGGGACTTGGTCTGCCTCGCTTTAACTTAGTGTCCTTTCAGTATTTCCACATTTATTAATTGAAGGGCTTTCTTCGCCTTCCAACGGGAGTCGCACCTTTGTATCATTTAAATGATTGTAAACAATTGTCACCACCCCTTTGTATCCCTCTACGCCCGCTTGGATGTACCCACTCTTGTACCCACTCTGTACCATTGTAAGGTTGTGCATATTTGAATTGAAATGTAGTTAACCCTACTAACAAACATACAATTTTATTACATTTTAATTTAAATAACTCTACTAACCCAACACCTAATAGATTCTGTCACATTCGCCCGAAAACCATTCGCCCGAATCACAAACGCCCAAATGACAAATGCCCGAATACCAATCGCCCGAATAGACCATTCGCCCGAAAAGACCATTTGCCCGAAAGACCATTCGTCCAAAAGTCATCCGCCGATTCCCTGCAATTTCTTTGAACAAGTTTTTTTCCTAGTTTGCCATGATGAAAGTTTAAGTACAGACGCATGGTGTACTTAGTATCTGACCAATCGCAAGAACAGCTGGACTAGCGCCAATATTATTCATATTAGCTTAGTTTGAAAGAACGGCCTATGTTTTGAAGAAGGCCTAATTTCTTGTGAAAGTATTACATAATTAATTGTGTCATTGTGGTCATTAATTGTTATAGCATTGTTGATCGAGAGGATAGCGCCAAAACTTCAGCACAGAGTAGACAATACTTTTAAGTTAATAGTATTCACGATTGATCTACTCGGAATAACTACGTATCGTTCAAATGAACAATAGTTCATAAACATTAAAACGTGTGAGTTAACGGATGCAGAAAAAACACCAAAATCGCGAGAATGCAGCATTCTTATTTGAAGAAGCTGTTCTTTTGAAACCATGTTTTGAATCCAGAAATTGTAAACATTGAAACGTCAAGGTTTCCCATAAAATAACAAATTAAAAGAACAGCCCATGATTGAAAGAAGGGCAAATTAATGGTAAAAAATGACATCTAATTGGATTTAATTCCCATGAAGGTAGAACTAGAAAGAAAAGCCTATTAACAAAAGAAGGGACAATTCCAATGAATGTTTTCACAGCTATATTGCTGAAAATGTTTTTAACAATATAAGTCTTATATCAGACTGTGTTCAAAGAAAGCAATATGCTGGTACGACGCCTAAATTGATTTCAGAAAAGTATTTCCAAGATTATTATGGTTTTCGGGCGAATGGTCTTTCGGGTAAATGGTCTTTTCGGGTGAATGGAATTTCGGGCGAATGTGACAGAACCCACATAATAACCTTAGAGACGTGACAGTATCCAAAATAAACATATAGCACATATTAAAAATCATAGAATCATGTAACTCACGGTTACATAACTTTAATGTTTCCTCTATTTTCTGGATATATCTTCGCTTTTTCCTTCCTTTCTCTATCTCTAAGTAAGGTCTACATCATCTTTTCTGTTTTTTATTTTAATATTTGTAAATCCCCCGTTGCATTTTTGGCAAACATTGCTATTCTCTCCGATGCGATGACGGACATACCAGCGTTGATGGCATGATCATTGTTGAGTCCGAATGAATTGGAGGAATATCTGAAACTAAAAGTATAGTTTAGGCTACACTACTTCGGAACTGCATCGATTATACCGACAATCGTTACAGTTACCGCTACCAACTATTACAGTACAGTTTCTCTATAGCGAACTTCTTTTTCCGCATAAAGACTCTCTATTTACTGTATATTCATAACTTCTCCAATTTCTCACTCTTCTTTACCTCTTTTATCTGCTATCTCTTGCTTCCCTATCCTCTCAAATCTTCCTCCCTTCTTTAATTTCCCTGGCTTTTGTAGCTTCCTTATTTCTATAACAATTTCACCTTTTTAACCTTGTCTAGCTTCTTAAGTCTCTGTATGCTCTCTTTCACCTCTACACTCATTTCTATCTGCACTCGCTATTCTACCTTCTCTGTCATCTCAGGCTAGTCTAGCTGCTCCAGCTTCACTAGCTTTTTTATCTTTTCTGTTTCCTCAATCTTCTCTATTTTCATCGTCTCTTCTGTGTAACTACTACAGATTGTTCTTCTTCTCTGTTTCCTTTATCTTATCAATCGTATCAATCTCCCTTGTCTTACCCATCTCTTTCCTGTTACTCCTGCTGTCTTATCTTCTTAATTTTCTAATTAATCCATTTTAATTATTAATCTAGAGATAGTAAGATTATTTGTCTTTCCTATCTTCTCTTTTTTCCCACTTTCTTTAGTTTTTCATGATGCTTCTACAGCAATCCTCTCTGCTCTAGCATCTATATCATCAAAATTTTCTTTGACTTGTTTGTCCTCCTTATCATGTCATTCTATTATGTTTGATCGAGTTTCTCTAGCTTCCCCAGCATCTTCTATCCTTTGTTGTTGTTTTTTTTTATTTTCAATGCTCTTCTTTCCTTTCAATCTGCTCCATCTTTTCTTTCTATACTATCTTCTCCAGCTATATTTTAAACTTTATTTATCTTCCGTGTCTTCTTATTATTCTGTATTTGTCCTATCATCTCTTCTAGAGTTTTTGCTTTATATTCTCTTACTTCTTACTGCTTTATCTTTCTTCATATTGCTTCATTTACTTCTATTAACTGCAACATTCTAGCTTGTCCATAACTTCACCTTCTCTATTTTGTTGACCTTTTATGTTTTCTCAGCCTTTTCAATCTTTTTATTTTCGCAATCATCTCTATCTTCTCTAACTAATCTGTCTTCCAATTTTTCTTTGTCTCTTCAATTTTCATTTTCTTTCTTATCTTCTATATCTTCTTTATTTTTAACATTTTCTCAATCAACTACTTTTTCTATCTTTTCTAGCTCCTACACACTTATTTTGGATTTACGAGTTCGGTAATTTTATCTACTGGATTCGATTTGTAAACAACAAAATTGGCGACAAATCAGTATTTCCATCTAAAAGAAAGCGAACTTCAGTTAAATGTTCTGCATTTTACTGAGTTCGGTAATGTTTCATACTATTTTCTCAGTAAAATTCACGCTTCACCGAAAATGGGAATAAGTCAGTAGACGCAGGTACCGACTTTCGGTAATTATTGTAATTTTACTGAGTTTTCGCCATTATAAAATCAAAACAACCAGCTGCCCTCGGAAGCAGCTGTCAAACAAAGTTATCGTTTCGTTTTTCGGCAGCTGCAGCAGCAGCGAGATGCCGAAAAATTCCAGATAATTATTACAACAAAATGCCTTCTAATCGGACAGGAGACTCGAGTTTTCTGTGACCCCGCCAACTTTCAGGTAAGTTATAGAAAAATTTGTAAATAAAAGTGATTTTACTGAATGTGGCACTACCGAGATTGGCAATGGTGCTGACAAAGCTTCTCCCGCCGGATTCTTCTGACTCGTACGAATTTGCTACTAACGAGCTCCAGTCAACACCAACGCCGATGAGATTTCGTGCCATGTAATCGCTGTCTTTACGAATTCCTCTACTATTCAACCGAAAGTTGGCGGGGACACAAAAGGTCAATCATTCTGTGGCAGTCTGAAATGAAAAAAAAAAGAAGATGCGGCATGCGGGAAACCACAATCAACTGAAAAACTCAGTAATCTGAGGTTATTGAACAATTTACCGAAAATCAGTAATTTCTTCTCACAAAAATTACTGACTAAGTCGGTAGTTTTTTGACAGATGATCAATTTACCAATTTACTGACTTTTAAGTAATGGTAACATTACCGAGTAGTCAGCAGTTCAAAAACCCAGTAAAATTTTACCGAAGTCGGTAATCTAAATTCGCTGTGATATGTTTTCTCAACTATCCAATGCACAGTTTTTTTTTGCTACTCTATCTCATTATGCCTGTACATCATCTCTAGCTCCAATCCTGCAATCACCCAGTCATTGCTATTTTCTCTACCGTTTCTAGCTTGTCTGGCATCCCTATCAACTGTAGTTGCTCTATATTCTCTATACGTTCTGTCTTTTCTACTCGCTTTGTCTATAACCACTGCTGCATGTTGTCTAACTTCTACATATTCACTAAACAACTTCAATAACTGCGTAAGCCTAATTATCTGGTTGTTGAAATGTTTCATGAAATTGCGAATTAAATTCTTTCAGTTTAGCTCCGCTTCTCTCCATATTTTCTTCTCTCTCTCTGGCTTCTCAAGAAATCCTCCTTCCGTTTTTATCGGTTCGCCAAGGAAAACTTTTGAGACTTCCCTAAACATCTACGGAAGGAATTTATGAGCTAATGAGAGAGTTTTCGAGTAGTTCTCGGTAAAATGCATAAAAATATTGAGGAGTTTGTGTGAGTATGTTTCCATTCCAATGCATACATATCAGTGAAACTTTTGGTATCATTTTTACGGAATTTTCACTATTTGTTCCATAGCCTTCTTCTAAGAAACTTTTAAATTATACCATATGTTTACCATGAATGCCACTAAAAGACACGGACACGTTCAATGCTTCCAGTGCACTATTCGCTCTTAGAAGGAAGGACGACACTAGACACTAGGAATTGTATATAGAACTCTGTGACCAATCTCTTTAGAATGGAATCCTGGCTCTTCTTAAGATTTTTTTTTCTTGAAGTTTTATTAGAAATTTCACAAAGAATGCCATTAAAATGCCTTTAGAAAACTCAACCAATAATGAAATTTAACTACTCTTTTCAATCGTCGAGCGATTCTTCGTCTGGGCGTCGGTGGTGTAATGGTCAGCATAGTTGCCTTCCAAGCAGTTGTTCCGGGTTCGATTCCCGGCCGACGCAGGAAGTTTTTTTTGTTCGGGATCTTTTTGGTGATAATGATTAACTGATACTACTGTGTTATCTTTTTGCGACATCAATAGTGAAACACAAGAATTACGCAAAAAGAAACCTCAGTTGACCCCGACGTGATTTGAACACGCAACCTTCTGATCTGGAGTCAGACGCGCTACCGTTGCGCCACGGAGTCTTTGTTATAACACTAGTCGACAAAATTGAAACTTTTTTCACGCACTTTGACCATTTGTTCCATTTCTAATGGAATTTGGCCCGCTGAATCCGAATCTGACTTCAGAATTCCTGTAACACGTACAGTTTTTGAGAAAAATAGGGTTTTATTCACAAATTTTCATATTTTCAAAGAAAATTTAATATTGTCTTTAAAATTTTAAATTTTTCATCTGCTCATTATAACCAATATTCATATTCAATAGATTTTGATCCACTGAGTCTGAATCTGACCTAATAATTTTAGTAATACGTAAATTTTTTGAGAAAAATTAGGTTTTATTGGCAAATTCCATATTTTCATAGAAAATAGACTATTGTATTTATAATTTTATTTTTTTTATCTGCCCATCTTTACCAATATTTATATTCAATAGATTTTCATATTCTGATTTGAAATCTGGCCTAAGAATTTCTGTAACACGTAACATTTTTGAGAAAATAGGGTTTTAAACACAAATTTCATATTTTCATAGAAAATAAACTACTGTCTTTACAATTTTAATTTTTTTTATCTGCTCATCTCAACCAATATTTGTATTTAATAGATTTTCATATACTGATTCGGAATCTGACCTATGAATTTCTGTAACACGTTATTTTTTCTAGAAATTTCAGTTTTTCACATAAAATAACACAAATTTCAGTATTTCACATAAAATAAAATATTGTTTTTATATTTTTCAATTTTCCATCAGCTCATCATAACCAATATTTTTATTCAATAGATTTTGATCCACTGATTTAGAAACTGGCCTAAGAGTTTCTGTAACACGTAAAATTTTTATGAAAGTAGGGTATTATTCACAAAATTTCATATTCATAGAAAACTTAATATTGTCTTCATAATTTCAAATTTTTCATCTGCTCATTATAACCAATATTCATATTCAAGAGATTTTGATCCATTGAGTCAGAATCTGACCTTATAATTTTAGTAACACGTATTTTTTTTTTATTGGGTTTTATTCACAAATTCCATATTTTCATAGAAAATAGACTATTGTATTTATAATTTTATTATTTTATTTGCCCATGTTTTCCAATATTTATAATAAATAAATTTTCATATTATGATTTGCAATCTGACCTAAAAATTTCTTTAACACGTAAAATTTTTGAGAAAAATAGAATTTTAAATACAAAATTTCATATTTTCATATAAAATAAACTACTGTCTTTATAATTTTATTTTTTTCATAGAAAATAAACTACTGCCTTTATAATTTTAATTTTTTTCTATCTGCTCATCTCAACCAATATTTGTTTTAATAGATTTTCATATACAGATTCGGAATCTGACCTAAGAATTTCTGTAACACGTACAATTTTTGAGAATAATAGGGTTTTATTCACAAATTTCATATTTTCATATAAAATAAAATATTGTTTTTATAATTTTCAATTTTCCACCTGCTCATCATAACCAATTTTTTTATTGAAAAGATTTTGATCTACTGATTCAGAATGTGGCCTAAGAATTTCCATAACAGGTAAAATTTTAGTAGGAATTATTCAAAAAATTTCATATTTTCATATGTCTTTATAAGTTTAATATTTTTATCTGCTCATCTTAACCAATATTTGTATTTAATAGATTTTTATATTCTGATTCAAAATCTGACCTAAGAATTTCTGTAACACGTAAAATTTTAGAGAAAATGGAATTATACAAAAAAAATCATATTCTCATAGAAAATAAACTGTTGTCTTCATAATTTTCATATTTTTATCTGCGCATCTTAACCAATATTTGTATTTAATAGATTTTCACATACTGACCTAAGAATTTCTGTAACACGTACAGCTTTTAAGAAAAAACACAAAATTTCATATTTTTAGAGAAAAGAAAATACTGTCTTTAAAATTTTATCTCCTCATCTTAACCAATATTTAATAGATTTTGATCCAATGATTCGGAAACTGACCTAAGAATTTCTGTAATCCGTGAATTTTTTGAGAAACAATAAAACCCCATTGAAGCGCAGGTTAATTAGGTTGTTACCCAGAAATGTAAGTAGATCATTTTTTTTTGTGTATGCTATTGAATTAATCGAGATATATTTGCAACTCTGAAGCTGCCCAGTTTGGCAACCACCCAGACTGTGTTTTCCTTTTACTTACGCCAACAATTATTTTTATTAAAAATTGTACGTTTTACAGAAATTCTTGGGTCAGATTTCGAATCAGTATATGTAAATCCATTAAACATAAATATTTGTTAAGATGAGCAGATAAAAAAAATAAAATTATAAAGACAATAGTTTTTCCATGAAAATATGAAATTTTGTGAATAAAATATTTTTCTCATAAATTTTACGTGTTGCAGAAATTCATAGGTGAGAATACGAATAAGTGAAATAGAATCTTTTAAATATAAAATATGAATTAAGATGAGTAGATAAAAACTTTAAAATTATAAAGACAATATTTTATTTTCTTTGAAAATATGAAATTTTGTGAATAAAACCCCATTTTTCTCAAAAACTGCACGTGTTACAGAGATTTTTAGGTTAGTTACCAAATCGGTGGATGAAAATCTAATAAATATAAATATTGGCTAAAATGAGGAGATAAAAAATTGAAATTAAAAAGACAATAGTATATTTTCTTTAAAAATATGAAATTTTGTAAATAAAACCCCATTTTTCTCAAAAAAAATACGTTTTACAAAAATTCTTAGGTCAGATTCTGAATCAGTGAATCAAAATCTATTGAATTCAAATACTGGTTTTGATGAGCAGATAAAAAAATTATAAATATTAAGACAACATTTTGTTTTCTATAAAAATATGAAATTTTGTGAATAAAACCCTATTTTTCTCAAAAACTGTACGTGTTACAGCAATTCCGAAGTCAGATTCGGAATCAGCGGGCCAAAATCCTTCGGAAATGGATCAAGTGGTCAAAGTGCGTGATCTACTGTCGACCAGTGTACCAGTAATTATCGAGTAATGGTTATGTACTATGCTGGTTGTGCAATCAATTGGCGAATAGTTGTTAGTGAAAATGTGTTGAAATTCCGAGCTGCCCATCAAGGGCTCCATAGCTCAGTTGGTTAGAGCGTCGTGCTAATAACGCGAAGGTCGTGAGTTCGATCCTCTCTGGAGCCAGGTAGCTTTTTATATTCTCAATTTCTATTTGAAAAAGTGGATTCTATAAAAATAGGTTGAGCTAATCTTGCCATCATGTGGAAAAAAATATTGGGAAGGTTCCACCGAGATTTGAACTCGGATC